>NW_009212317.1:0-20945 GCF_000690835.1 Fulmarus glacialis
ATACTGAGCCCTGGGGAACACTGCTTGTGGTAAGCCGCAACTGGATGTAAGTCCAACCACCACAGCTCTCTGGGCCTGCCCATCTAGCCAGTTTTTTACTGAGCGAAGAGTATGCCTGTCCATGCCATGAGCAGCCAGTTTTTCCAGAAGAATGCTGTGTGAAATGGTGTCAAAGGCTTTACTAAAGTCTAGGTGGACAACATCCACAGCCTCTTCCTCATCCACTAAGCGGGTTACCTTGTCATAGGAGGAGATCAGGTTAGTCAAGCAGGACCTGCCTTTCATAAACCCATGCTGCCTGGGCCTGGTCACCTGGTTGTCCTGTTCATGCTGTGTGATGGCACTCAGGATGATCTGCTCCAGAACCTTCCCTGGCACCGAGGTCAGGCTGACAGGCCTGTAGTTCCCCAGATCCTCCTTCTGGTGCTTCTTGTAGATGGGTGTCACATTTGGTAACCTCCAGTCAACTGGGACCTCCCTGGTTAGCCAGGACTGCTGATAAAGGATGGGAAGTGGCTCAGTGAGCACTCCTGCCAGCTCCCTCAGTACCCTTGGGTGGATCCCATCTGGCCCCATAGACTTGTGTGTGTCTAAGTGGTGTGGCAGGTCACTAACTGTTTCCCCTTGGATCATGGGGGCTTCATTCTGCTCCCCATCCCTGTCTTCCAGCTCACTGGGCTGGGTACCCAGGGAACAACTGGTCTTGCTATTAAAGACTGAGGCAAAGATGGCATTAAGTACTTCAGCCTTTTCCTCATCCTTTGTCACTATGTTTCCCCCCGCATCCAATAAAGGGTGGAAATTCTCCTTAGCCCTCCTTTTGTTGCCAATATATTTATAGAAACATTTTTAATTGTCTTTTACGGCAGTAGCCAGATTAAGTTCTAGTTGGCCCTTCTAATTTTCTGCCTGCCTAACCTCATAACATCCTTGTAGTCCTCCTGAGTTGCCTGCCCCTTCTTCCAAAGGTCATAAACTCTCCTTTTTTTTCCTGAGTTCCAGCCGAAGCTCTCTGTTCAGCCAGGCTGGTGGTCTTCCCTGCCAGCTCATCTTTGAGGGGACGGCCTGCTCCTGCACCTTTAAGTTTTCCTTCCTGAAGAATGTCCAGCCTGCCTAACCTCATAACATCCTTGTAGTCCTCCTGAGTTGCCTGCCCCTTCTTCCAAAGGTCATAAACTCTCCTTTTTTTTCCTGAGTTCCAGCCGAAGCTCTCTGTTCAGCCAGGCTGGTGGTCTTCCCTGCCAGCTCATCTTTGAGGGGACGGCCTGCTCCTGCACCTTTAAGTTTTCCTTCCTGAAGAATGTCCAGCCTTCCTGGGCTCCTTTGCCCAGGACTGCCTCCCAAGGGACTCTGTCAAGCAGGCCCATAAACAGGCCAAAGTCTGTCCTTAGGGAGTCCAAGGTGGCAGTTCTGCTGACCCCTCTCCTCACTTCTCCAAGAATCAAAAACTCTGTAATTTTGTGATCGCTGTGCCCAAGACGGCCTCCAACTGTCACATCACCCATGAGTCCTTCTCTGTTGGAAAACAACAGGTCCCTCACCAGCTGTGTCAGGAATGATCTTCCACACACTCCAGGAACCCCTGAGACTGTTGCCTGTCTGCTGGATGTGAGCACGTCAGACTTGTCTCAGAATTTGAAGTTGGCAAAACCCAAATTCCTGCAAAAAACTGAAGGTCCAGGTCCAAGTTCTGTTATGAAAGCTGTGCAGAAAGGGTAGCAGAGCAAATGGTGTGCATAAAAGGCAAAGTCCCATTCCTAGTTTATAGGAGTTTTCCTAATAAGTCTGAAAATCTGTTTTTAGGGGATGCTGGTATTTGCATATATTAAGAACACTAAATTAGGCCTAGATTCATGTGTTTGCTCAGATATGCCCATGGTATATAATCAGTCGAGCAGGACCTAACAATCTAAAGGATTATTAGTAATACGGTAAGAAAATAAAAACAATGCCTCCATTGTCTTTTTATGCTTGTTGGCCTTTGAAGTCCAGTAGTAGCAGTTTTTGCTCACAGTTACTGCAGAGCATTTCAGTGCCCGTAGCAGAGCGTGTGGGGAGGAGATGCGTAGCCCAGATCTTCCAGGGGGTTTTGCTACCCGGGTCGGGAGGGCTGTGAGGTGACATGGGGCCCCGGCTCAGCCCTGGGGATGGTGTTGGTCTGCATGAGGGCCATCTGCTGGAGGCTGCCGAAGGAGCCCTGCAGCCCTTCACTGTCTCTGAACTTTTTAGGAGGATGAACACCTGATGTAAATCCTTTATTGTGGGTGTTCTTGCTGCCTCCTTCTGAATGGTGACATTTTCATTGTCTGTCTTCCTCAGATGAGTCAAGATCAAACAGTGGGGAAGGATGGAAGAAAGGGGTAATGGTTGGGTGTCTCATTGGTGAAGCAGCTGAGATTGTTGAGAATGGTGATCCCTTCCCAAAAAGTCAATGCCTCCTGCATTGATCCTTATCTGCCTCCCCACCCTCCATGTAATCTGTGTTGTCTTGGGGTATTTAAATTGCTCATTTCTGGAGTCCTGGCAGGTGTCCCCCCTTATTGCACTGTAGGAAAACTGCTTTGCTCTCCAGTGTCACTTCTTGGGAACTTATCCTTGGTGCAGAGGGGTAAGGCTGTACCTACTGACGGTCTTGGACTGGCACAAGTCTTCTATAAAGTGGAAAATAGCTGTCCCATGGAGTATCTTCTTGGCAGCTTTTTATCTAGGTTTCATAAGCAGTTTTCTATCGACTATACCCGGTTAAGTGTCATTCAGATGCTTTTCTGTTTCTACAGGATAATACCATTGATTTTCTGGAATATGTAGCTGCCTTGAATCTTGTTTTACGAGGAAAACTGGAACACAAGCTGAGGTGGACATTCAAAGTATATGACAAGGATGGGAATGGCTGCATAGATAAACCTGAGCTGCTGGAAATTGTTGAGGTAAGTAGGCATTGCCTCATCACTTATTTAAGCAATCACAGTTCTTTGGCAATGTAATGATGTATATGGTTTTTGTGATAATCAGGTTTCAAGGCAGCTGTGGGCAGTGATGAAGTGAAAATGCCTGACCTTGGTGAAAGGGTCATGTGCTCAGTGGTTTGGTGGAGCCTGATGGGGTGGCTGAGGGATCAGTTAAACCCCCTGCGGGCAGCCTGGCCTCTGCTGCTGAAGCTGTCCAGAAATGCAGCATCTGGGTGCTGTTGTGGAGTTCCTGTATCTCTGTTCTGCCTTTCCTTTCAACCTTTTTACACCAAGATTCATTGCAGTGGCCAGTGGAAGAGGGTTTCACCCCATGCGCCTTACAGGAGCCAAGTTTTCTGCCTGAGTAGCTGGTGAGAATACCAAGAGGCACAAATTAGTACAGAAATCCCTTTTGTAATTCTTCCTTTCTGTTATGTTCTGCACTTTGTTTTAATTAGTGTCTTTGTGAAGGTGTGAGAGGAGGCATGGGCCTTAGAAACAGTCAGACATGGAGTTCCTGGGTTCTTAGTTTAGGTAAATATCTTGGTGATTGTGCTAGAGTCACCCCTGCACCCCAGGTGCTGTTACCCTTGCACAGCAGTACTTCTGAGGCTTAATCAATGGTTATCAAACCCTTTAGGACCTTAGGTGAAATGCAATATCAAGAAAACATCAGAAATCGAATCTGTGGAAAGCAAGTCCTTTTGGCTGGGAAGTGTGACCAGCTTGTTACCTGCAGCACCAGCAGCAGGTGAGAGAGCATCTGTGGAGCTTGTCTGGGGCAGGTTCAACTATAGTTTTGAGGTCAGCTAGGAATTGGCCAGAGCTGTATTAGGCCCTTGCTAATCCCCTCTCTGGGAAGACTTCAGACAAAACCCTTCAGCCTAAGGAGTAAAGTTAAGTTAATAATGAACAGATGGTTGTCATGGGAGGAATAGGTAAAATCTGCCCCTCTCCACTGACAAAGTGGAACAGAAACTAGGGGTCAAAATGTGTGCTAATACAGGTTTGATCTTGCAGCTTGGGCACAAGTTCCCTGGGAGAGAGAGGGCTGGGTAAGTCCAGATGTGCCTGGCCTCAGATGTTAAAAAAAAAAATTATACTCAAAAGTCAGATGATTTTCCCATCTGTGAAACTTGTGCCTTGTTCTTTGCAAAGGAACCCTGAGGTCTGACCAATATGTGAAAGGAAAATAGGAGAGCAGCAGCTTCAAAGAGCAAATGAAGTAATCTGCAGTGTGTGCGCATAAGGTCGGAGGTTTCATTAAAGGTCTGAGGCTGTTAAGTGGCAGACCTTTCTAGAAAGGTTAAAACCACAGCCTTTGTGAAAGACCTTTACACAGTTGGGAAGATGATGGAGTTCACCACTGCTTTTCATGTCTAGTCCTTCTCCTAATCTGTGAATTTCTTTTCAGTCTATCTACAAGCTGAAGAAAGCGTGTCGGTCGGAGGTGGAGGAGAGGACTCCATTGCTCACGCCGGAGGAGGTTGTGGACAGGATATTTCAGCTAGTGGATGAGAATGGGGATGGTAAGTGATCGATGGCTCAGATTGCATTCATGCGTAATGAGAAGTTATCTGTGCTGGGCAGGCTAGCTTTAATTACATCTATCAAGAAATCGCTTAGAACTATTATGTTACTCATATTAGACACATTGGGTTTCGTTCTGGTCTGTTTGTTAGAATCAAGAGTAACTTGGTGCAGCAGGAGGAAATAATTTTCATTGTGTTTTTTAATGTAAAATACAGAGGGGTCACTATTCCATCTGGATTTTGATGCCACACAGATCTCATCCTCTGAAAGCCTCCAGTAGCCAGAATGCAGGTCCCAGTCCCAGCACAAATAGCCTGAGTAAAGTCAGTGGCTCTAGTCACATTGGAGCTTGCAGGATCAGACTTGCAATCCTCCTGGAGGAGCATGTGTAAGCTAATGCAACATTTCATGTTAGCCGATGGGATGGGGTAGGTGTGAATGCATTGGGTCACAGCATGGTGGTTTGTCTTTCAGCTAGCTGGCCTAAACTACATGGGGAAATGAAGTATAGCTTTTGTCTTATTAGCATATTTTCTGACATACAGATAGTTTTTACTTCCTGCCTTCTTCTTCTTGTCTTATCTGTCATGTTTTGTCTCCCCATCTTGTGTCCTCCTCATCTCATACACAGGGCAATTGTCTCTTGATGAGTTCATTGATGGCGCCAGGAAAGACAAGTGGGTGATGAAGATGCTGCAAATGGATGTAAACCCTGGGGGATGGATCTCTGAGCAGAGGAGAAAGAGTGCTTTGTTTTGAGAAAATTCAGGTTTGATACAGCTGAAAATGTGATGCTGCCTACAACTGTGGCTCTCTTACTCTGGGCTGGTGGACTAAGCATCCAGATGAAAACTTCAGTGGTTTAAGAAGCCATATCTCAATCTAAACCCCATGTGCTGCATACTGCTGGTACCCAGAGACTGTTTTTGGCCCATGAATAAGTCTTTCTGTGTACACAATACCATGTTTGCCAGCTCTGGTTTTTGGTTACACCCCAAGGAACAAACTTTTCGTGGCTTCCTGGAGCAGATCCTGGGCAGGGTTTTATTCTGATGACAGACAGGATCGGGAAGTGAGAAATCCTGATGCAATGGTACCGTCTCCAGTGCAGACTAGTGTTTGCATCATTCATGCCTGCAGAGATATAAACACATCAAACAAAAAGTGACAACAAAAGAGGTGCTCTGGCAGGCTTTATACATCCCGGAGGTCTGTACTACTAAATAGTAGGCTGTACTACTGCTAATGTAAAATTACTGAACATATCGCTATCGAAAATGAGAATTGGACTATAAACGGTAGCTGAGACAGTACACAGAGTTGAGGAAAACATAATGCGTGGGCTGGACAGGTGGAGCAGTAACTCTTTGCATCTCCCTCCTGTGGACCGGAGTCTGCTCCTTCTACCTGTTCAGAGACCTGGCTTTCTGTGGGGCTGGAAAAATGCTATTTCCAAACACTGAGCAGCAGTAGAAATTGTACCTCTTCTGACAGCCACATTTAGAGGATGGATTTGCACAAGTGTGATTCTGCTCCTTTTGATCCCCTTTTTCTTACTGAATCATCATTCTAGAACAGCTTTTCCTGCCCTATGAAGACTGACTGAGCTCAAGGAGCTCCAGGACTTTCACTGCACTGGGAGAAGCTTTGTGTGGAAGGAGAGATAAGGGAAGAGCAGAGTTTTGCTTGGCAGCATCTCTGCAGTGAGAGGATTAGTGCTGCTTTATTGGCAGGACCACAGAATGGAACAAGTGACAGAAAATCTGAGTTACTGAAGTAGTACAGTGGTTTTACATTGGACTTAGTTTAGCCACAGACTATAGATATAAAATTTGCGCAGGTTGTAGGCTGAGCTCTGCTATTCTAACCCATATTCCTACATATATACACGTATGTGGAAAGAGAATTTGGCTTGAACCAATATTTTGGTTCACCTTTGTTGGATTTATTTATTGGTTTTTTTGCAAGAAAAATTTCTGCAGGAAAATAACATGAATTTTTGTCTTATTTTAGTTTTCCCTCGGGATCAGTGGGCCGAGTCACATCCATGAAAAGATTTGCAATCCCTTTTTTGTGGCCTTTAATTATGACTGTAGTATCTTTCATTAGTTGATTAGTTTGCTGGTTTGTGGTCTTGTCAATTTAGCTGATGTTTAAATTCAGGAACATGAGGAAGTATTCAGGGTAAGACACAGTCAGTACTAGAATTCAAATCCATATGTTTCCACTTCTAAATAGCCTTTCTAAGAGTTTTCTGTAAATACACACTCACTTGTGGCATGCTTACTTATCAGTGCAGATTAGACTTACAGTTTATGCTGCTGTAAGGCAGCTGTTTAGACCTCATTCAAGTCAATAGCTTATCAGCCAAAGATCTGAAAGAAAAATCGTACTTCTGACTTGAGGGCCTGGAAGAAAAGATTCACTTTACTGATTTTCCAACTTGTGGACAAATGTTTTCATGAGAGGATACAAATCTCTAATTCCTTAAATTTCAGCACCTCAACTAACATAACTCTGCTTCTTGCACAATTTTAAAGTGGATGTTTACTTACTATAGCTGCATACTGCAGTTTTACTTAAATGCTTTAAATTTTCTTACTCTGTTCACCTGGCCAGATCAGCACTGAAGGAGCAGCAGTCCTCTGCTGGGGTGGTAGAGGGCATCCTAACACTGAGCACTTGTACACCTGGTGGTAGAAATTTTGTAACACGAATTCAATAAAGAATTATTTATTAAAATTCTGTTTTGTAGTATTTCTTTTTCACTTGGAATGAAGGTGAAGATCTGTGTAAGCACCTGAGTATTGGACCAAAATTGCAGTCTTGAGACTGACAATGAATTCAAGGGAGTTAAGTGTAACAGCTCACCTGGGTAAGACAAATATAAGGCAGAGATGGTGATGCTATTGCAGATGCAGAGTAGGAAAGGAGTGTCTTCTGTTTAACTTCTGTGTAATGATGGTGGAAAGCATGTGTATAGTAAAATAAAACAATCTTCTGAATGGAATTTGAAACAGTTGCTTACAATAAAGTGAGCTGACAGTGCTGCAATGAGATGGCCCCTGCCAGGACTGAAACAGGAACCTTGAAGAACGTAGGGCTCAAAGTAAAGTGCTGGGCTTGGCAGCATGATGCCTCCGCATCCTCTGGCCTGGGCAGACCTCAGGTGGTAGTGGTGCACATGGTGGGTAATGCTTGTGTAGGGCTGGCATAACCCAGTGGAAAATTGTTCCTCTTATCAATTGTGTAATCTTTTGCCAAGAAATCGCAAGGTGCTTTAGTCTTAGTCCTATTTTTAAATCTGCAGGTATAAACACTTTGATCTCCTCCCAAACTCAATTCAGCATTCACATCAAGCTGTTGATGTCAGACATTTTGCATAATCCATTTTTCCAGACTTACAGCCCAGCTAGAATTGGATTTGACTGATCGGATTTCTTTTTAGTCTAAATTGGGAAACAGGATGGCTTGGAAAAGGCAAATGCTGTGTGATTTTTCTGAGCTTCTACCATCTGCTCTGATGTTTGATGCCTCCGAAGTTGGGTAGGATTGAAGGTGAAATAATCATGTTAGAAAGCTGAAGGTGAGGCTGTGGCTGATGGGGAGAGGGAACAGGAGCCAAAGGAGGCATCGCATCCTAAAACGCTCTGGAAGGTGCATTCCCAGGGAAAGCACTGAGCAGTAGAAATAATGAGGCGGAGAAGGAAAGAGGATAATTACATCTAACTCTATGCTTAGCCATGCTCTTTATTTGTCTGTACACCTGATGTTCTGAGAGGGGAGGTTCACCTGTGGGTAGCTGGGGTTTGGTGGCTGCCAGAGGAAAGACTTGTGTCCAGGTCATTCCCAAAGCACCCATGTGCAGCTCCCCTTGAAAATGTTGTGTTGAAAAACAGAGTGGCTATGCCAGGACTTACACAGCCCCATGCTGATCGCTGTAGGGACTTTTTGTGGTCTCACCATACTCGGTCATTGTCTCACAGCACCCGTGCTCAGCTCTGGCAGTATGGGAAAATACTTCTTTCTTTCTTTCCTCCTCCCTCTCTGCAAAGGAAGGTGCACCTCAGAAGTTTAGAAAGTATCTCAAACGTGTTACCATATTTAAGGTAATATAATGGTATTCTGGGATCTGATGCATGATATGGGAACACTGGAGCTGTGCTGTAGGGCAGCTGCATCCCCTGGGGATAAGGGACCTTGAGAAGCATCTGGCTGAGAACCTGTTTTGTTTCATTTCTCTGCCTTTTAGGCCTCACACCCTAACGCACAGGGATGCAAAAGGAGATATTTTTGCAATTTGCCATCGTCCGTTCCTAAGCTCACCATCTCGCTTCTCTTTGATTTTGCTGTCTAGGAGCCCCTTGGCTCAATTCCCCGCGGGTTCCCAGGATTCCCGAGCGCTGCTCCTCCGCAGAGCGAGGTGCCTCCGCAGGGCTCCCCCCGAGGGACGGGGCAGCCCCGGCTCCGCAGGGCGAGCGGCACCGGGCGGGCGGGCAGGTACCGTCACAGAGGGATGGCAGAGCCCCCGGCTGGGCTCCCCTGCTGCGGAGAGCGTATGAAAGGACAAAGCGCTGCTCGACATCCTCTCTCCAAAGCTGGGCTGGAAAGGCCCTGAGCAGCCCAGCTTCCAGGTTAGCCCTGCTGGCGGCAGGACGCAGGCGCAGACCCCACCTAAGACTCCTCCCAACCTCAAACGGTCCATGGATTTCTGCATCCCTCAAAAGGCAGATGTGCATTGCAGCTTTTACCGTGTTTTGGCACCTAAACCCCACTGAGATAAATGGCATGGTGCTGCCGAAAGTCACTCACTGGGCGGCTTTAGCGTAGCTGCAACTCTTCTTAACAAACCTGGCTCCAGGGACTTGTCCCGGCTCACTGCAAAGGGGAGGCAGAGCCGGGACCGACCTCAGACCTGGTGCTGCAGCCTCGCAGGCCCATCGCCCCTCTGATGGCAGCTCCCCAAAAAAGCCTCTCCCACGCTCACCAGAGAGGCTGTGCTGCCTCTCATTCACCAGTGACACTGTCACAAGAGTGAGCAATGCATCCGTGGCTGGCACATGAACAGCCGCCACTATTTTGAAATAAATCCATTATGCATGAGTTAGGGCAAAGAGAGTCACAATATTAGTTTTTAATTATTTTTAATTTGCTTTCTTAGAGGCTGAAAAAACATCCTTTGGAGAGAGATGCTGAGGTTTGAAAGGTGCCTTCGGCCAGCCGGCAATTCGGAGACAGCCCTTTTAGAATAACTTCGTCTTTATAAACAGAAATTGGGTTTGTCAGGGCTGCTTCTTGCAGCTTCTTGGGCATGCAGAGGAGAGAGAGGCTGAAGGAAGCCTGGGTGGGACTGAATGTGTTTCTGTGGAGGGAGTGTGCACAGAAAGCCCACGCTGAACTCGGCTCCCTCCTCGCTGCTCGTTGTACAGACAAAGTGCAGTAAGTTTTGTGCCGGTCATTTGTGGGGAAGTTAATTCTGCTGCAAGGAGGAGTGTTACACACTGAGTAAACAGCTCAGCCCAGCTCTAGTAAGATGGTTGCAGCCTGCCCCCTCTTGCACTGGTGTCAGTGGGGTGGCCGGACAAGCTGGCCCGTCAAAGGGTTCCTCTCCGTGGTCTTTTGGTTTGTGTGCCTGTCCAAGAGCACCGGAGCATGGACCAGCCTGTTAGGGGCAGCCGGGAGGTGCATCTCGCACTCGCTGTCCGTCTGGGCGGAAAACAGAGGCAGGAGGGAGCTGCGGGGCTGCCACACGTGGCCCACCCAGAAGGCAGCAGGGAGGAAAGCAGGAGGTGCCTCGAAATGTGTGTGGGTAAAGCAGAGCTCTAGAAGAAAGAGTTGTAGGACTACCCAGCGGGTGAGGTTTTATTAAAGTAAGCTACGCTTGCTCAATGCAGACGAGGTTCAGAAGAGCAGGCAGCGCTCACGGGATGCGAGAACCCAGGAGCAGCCCCTTTTCTACACTGATTCTGAAGAAAACAGACCTCTCCGTGTGCTCGCGGTGTTCTTGCAAAAGAACTCTTTTAATGAAGCCAAATCAAAAGTTTCTGCACTTGCATGAGACAGTTAATCTGTCCTGCTGGAAACAGAATGATTGATTGAAAGAGAGAAAAAACACAACCTGAAATAATCTTGTAAAATATCTTTATTAGTTCCCTATAAGATTGGAAATACAAAAGCTTCCAGGTAAAACACTGTCAAAAGAAAAAGATGCACAGGAAAAATGGTCAGAAAGTTGCTTATGAATTACAGGAATCCAGTGCTAAATAACAAGTCTTTCAGCTAGGCAAGAAATCCTTCCTGGTGTCCTGTATTGCCTCACCACGCCTGCAACTTGCTCCCATCAGATGAGGAAAGTCCTCTGCAGGAGCGGCCAAGGCGCAGCCCCGGCTCGGCGTGGGGACGGGGGGCGGTGCGGGGGCGAGGCCGCTGCTCTCGCAGCCTCCCTTGTGCGTGTGCTGGGTCCTGGGTGCAGCCCCTGCTCGTGGCACTGGGTAATTAGCACTGGCAGACGAGGTTGCTGTCCCAGGATGCTGTAATAAGGAGTGACTGGGTTTTATTCCACGGGGGACGGTACTTGCGCCCACTGTACCGTGGAGGTGATGGTACCCGTTGCCTGCTCAGGAATACTCAGGTACTTGCAGATGCTCATGGCACGGACGCTGGGTCTAGCCCGTCTCTAGCAGCGCACCCCTCCGAACTGCATGCAGAAGATTTGCTGCCATTGTAGTTAAAACCACAGATGCTTGAGGGTGCCACGGAGTGTGACTTGCAGGAGAGTAAGTGTGTTGTGCAGGTGATAAGACATGCAGGAATATTCCTACAAACATTCAAAACTTTTCCCTCTCAGGTTACTGCCATTGCAGCCTTTCCAGATATTTCAAGGAGAAACAGGCCCTTGAAGTCCAGATAGTTGTTAAAAAAAGGCACCATTCTATGTTTTTAATGCTTTTAAACAAAGAAAAGCCACTGCATTTACCACTCCACCATTCTCCTTTTTCTAGGTCATAGATGTTTTTATCTTACATTATCATTAATGATTGCTAACGTAATAATAACAAATCAAAGAACAAGTGACCAAAACCGCTGATCTCGTGCTCTGGAAATACATATGGAAAGAGAAGGTTCAGGTCTGCTTTCTGGGTTTTGTACATGTGTCCTTGGGGTCCCCCTCTCACCAGGGCCAAGTGCCGGGCAGCCCTGGGGTTCGTCCCCCGCAGGGGCTGCAGATGCTGGCGTTGGCTTCGGCCTCGGTGTGAATTTTGAGGCTCTCTTGGTGCATTATCTAACCGCATCGTGTGGTGCCGCTCCCCGTTCCCGGGGAGGCGAGACTCTACCCCCTCTCTGCTCAGCAGCAATGTCGGGAGGCCCCCGCACAGCGAAGGGCCCCGAGGCCCCGGTGGCAGTCCCGGGGGGGCTGTGTGCTTCCAGCATGACGATCTGCCGTCGCAGCACCCCCTCTTCGCAGCAGCCTTTCCTCTCGCCGGCGGGTGCAGCTGGGGCAGGCAGGGCCAGGGCAGTGCCCGGTGAGCCCCGGGCTCCCCCGAACCGTCTGCCAGGGGAGCGGTGCCTTTGGAGCAGATCCTGGTCCCTGCGCTAGCAGGATAGTCTATCGCTGGTCGGACTGGTGCTGGGACAGCTCACCAGCTCCCGCAACCACAACACGTTTCGTTTTAATAATGTGAGGGGGAAAAAGTAGAGATGAAGGGAATGCGTCCCGGGAGCCTACTGGGCAGCCTCCGCCGCCTGCTCCGGCTCCTGCGGGTTCTTCCCGTCGTTCTGGATCAACTGGACGATGTGTGTCAGGTCCAGGCTGCGGGTGAGGATCTCGAGCAGCATCTCATCCTTTTGCACGCCCTCCATGAACTCTTCCAGGGAGAGCTCGCCTGCAAGAGCACGTTCAGAAAAGGTCTGTCAAATCCTGCAGCCTTCCTCCTCCCTCCGCTGGCAGCCTCGGAGCAGCCCCCCAGGAGTTGCACGGGGCCCTTCCTGAGGTCCCGGGTCTGTGTCTCGTACACCCCAAGCCCCGTCACAGCTAAAGCCCGTGCAGATCCCCACGCTGCCAGGATGAAGGGGGCAGTTTGCAGTGTCCCCTGGGGCCAGCTGCAGCCCCCGGAGGGGACGGGGAGCTAAACCTTCACGGAGAGCCGCTCTCTGCCAGCTCTCCCCATGTCCTGGTGTTTTGGGACATCCAACATCTGGATGCTCTGGCAGACTGAACTGCGGGTAAGGGGGAAGTGGGAGCAGTGTTTGACATTGCATAAGAAAGTTCCTCACCATCTCCATTTATATCGATTTTGTCAAACACCATGTTTGTGAATTCCTCGGCCGACATGGTTTCGTTGCACCGGTTGATAGCTCGAATAGCCTGGAGGGAAGGAAGGACACAGAGGGCAATTACTGAGTGTTGTGCAGATTTGTGTATCCATTGGTACAAGTGGCTAAGTGACTGGACATGAGAGGCCAAACTTTTTTGCAGGCAGTTAGATTCTGAAAGGAATAAGTCCTTTCTAAAAAATGCGGAGATTAAAATCACTTTAAAAGGCAATCAATGCATTAAAAGATTCAGTGGGCATACTGGGATAAGCCAGGAGCCATTCACCTCTGAAAATCCTTAGATTAAATTCAAGTGCTTATCTCAGCCCCGGTTTCAGTGGACGTGGTTAAACAAACTGCAGGGAGAAGACAAGGGGTTGCTGCGTGTCGCAGCGTGCGGGTGCCGTGGGGGGTGGGGGGTGTTCGAGACAGGTCCGGCCAGGGAGGCCAGCCTGGTGGGAGGACTGGCAGAGGACAAGCAGCAGGTTTGGCCAGTGCCTACTAATTTACCAGGGAGTTGTCTTTCGGGTTGGAATATTCCTGTTACAACCTTTCTGTCTACCTGCATTTAATAACCATTGTCTGTGAAAGAAACGGAAAAAGCTGAGCCCACTCACTTTGATGATGTTCAGCAATTCTCCCCGGTCAATGCAGCCGTTCCCGTCCACATCGTAGAGCTTGAAATACCATCGCAGCTTTTGATCCACCTTCCCTTTCAGGACCAGACTCAGAGCTGCCACATACTCCATAAAATCTATGTAGCCATCCTAAAAGCAGAAGGTTAGAAGCTAGATGAGATTAAAAGCAGATAGTCAGGCAGTAAGTGATTTTCCTGGTCACTTTTGGAAGTCCCCACTGGAAGGCTTCAGTGTGTGGCCACCACCTTGAGAGCAGGGGCTGGGGGAGCGGCAGAGGCGCCGGGCGCGGGTCCCCCGCACACCCACCAGTTAAAGCCAACGCACCGAACGGTGAGGGCTCCACGTTAATCTATGCAGAGCCGTTATGTGTTGATAACGAACGAACTCAGTGTGTGTCCCTGGCTTGGGGACTAACAAAGCCTCGAAAGCTAGCCCGTGCTAAAGGAATCTATGCAAAGCACTGGTAATTCAGAGGTCAAAGAGGAACAGGCTTATGGAGATAAACCCTGATGGATTACGTGACGTTGTCTTGTCTGCACACCTATAGCTCTTTTCTGCTGTGAAGGGGTCTCGCGTGCAAACCTCCAGCAGAGGAACGAACTCAGGAGTTACCCCAGCATGTTGCTGACATCTCGGGCCGGGAAGGCGCTGCTCTGTCCCTGTGCCACTTGTGTATCTGCTTCACGTTGGGTCACGTCAAAAGCACAAACAGTTTTATCTTTGACTTTCCTCCTAGGTGTTTGCCCGCCGCCAGCTCACGTTAGAGGCGTTCAGCTGGGCCCGCAGACAGCTCTCCAGCCAGGGTGATGGCACCAATGCGAAGCTGGGTGTGAGCTCACCTGCCACCACCCTGCTCCCAGACGCTGCCCCGGGACGTTCACAGCTTCTCAGAAGTTTGCTAAAACAGGTAGTGCCCGCCACAGAGCATTTTGATGGCACATACCACTGAGACACAAAGCACTTCGAAGGAAAATGGTACAAACTGTAAACCACGGAAAGTCTTTGGGAGGGAATAAGCCAGGGTTTTGTCAATGAACAAAGCCACCGCACCACGGGGCAGATTCAAGAAGAGATCATCTGCTTTATCCCACTGCTGCAAGAGCCAGATCAATAAATAGCTACTGAGCCCCATTCCAGCGGGATTTCCCGTGCATCAATTCCCTTTTCAGGCACGCGTTCAGACATGGGGCCGTGAGCAAGGTAAAGGCCAAGGCACAACCAAAATGCCTGAAGTATTTAGGGCCTAAATTGTATTATTTTCAGTAGGATTAAGCCCACTAAGCCCTTTGGGTTGCCATAAAATATATTCCTCATCTCACATGAGGTGCAATTTCAAATAATTTGCAAGTAAAGGAGGGTGTTGTTTCCTCTCAGAGATACAGCATCCATCTGCTTCTCCGGCACCGCTCCTGAGCTGGGAAGACAGCGCTCCCGAACGCGTGCAGGTGCTCCGGGACTGCCCCGCTGCCGGGTCCAGCACAGCCACAGCCCGAGGTGCAAAGCCTCTCCCCAGGTAGCAAAGGGCCCAAGCTCCTTATCGTATGGGACTGAGCACATGCAATAAAATCAATGAAACTGTAATCCATTTATAATTTAAAACAATAGAAAAACAAACGTGATCTGTTCTGTAAACCATAGCTCATGCCACACTGCGTGGCTCGGGAACTCGCTGTTTCTGCATGAATGCAGCACTTGTTCTCACGCCACTTGTTTGTTCCTTACTGTCACAACATTTGATATTTAAGGATTAAAGGGCACTTCATTTTAAAGGGATCACAGACTACCAGATAAAAACCCACTATTTTATTAATTTAAAACTAAAAGGGAAATATCAATTCTGGGAGAAATCTATTTTCTCCCAGAACAGTCAGCAGGTGAGGAGTTTTTGCTGACATTTTTCGCCTTACGTAACTGATTTACAATTTATGAGGCCATAGAGAATCAGACCATGCATACTTAGATACACATCTATATTGCATACACCCAAATACACCACGCGGGATCACACGCAGGGAGCAGAGCACAGCGATCCCTGCACAGGCTGAGTGGGAAGGACAATATTTACCTTATTAAAGTCAAACGTCTCAAACATTTGCTCAACGTATTTGTTCGCTGCCAGACTCAGGTTTTTCAAGCCAAAAAACTGTTTGAACTCATAGAGGGTGAGCTGGCCAGAAGGACACTCCGTCATGAACTTCTTATACCACTGGTGGCACTCGGTAGCGCTCAGCTCCTCCACGGCTTTCCCGTCCATGTTCCCCATCTCCACACCAAGTGCTGGTCACTTTGCAGCCAAAAATGGATGTTTTCTGCAATTTGAGGGCCTTCTTTTAAATTCTGCTTCTTGCCTTTAAAGTCCAAATGACGGCAGCACTGCAGGGATCACAGTATCGGGAAAAACAAACTGCCTTGTGCGTGGGCTGTACCGATTCAGTTGGTGGTGGTGGACGCAAAAGCCACCTCTCCCCAGGAAAACTCAAAAGCACAAAACCCTCTTTGGACAAGAGGGTGACATTTAAGTACCCAGCAAATCCCTCCCTGGCCAATGAGGCTCAGGGGGGTGATGGGCTCCTGCCAGGCATTAAGCCTTCAGGGTTAAAATAGAAAGGAGGTAAAATGGGAAAGTCTTGCAGATTACAGGCGCAGCAGGAGATTATGAGGGTGGAATTTTCTCCGTGATGGTGTAATCTCCTAATCCGCTTCATTTATGATTTTGTATGGGGTTACATGAGCAATAACTTTTGCACCAAAATCAGAATAAGAAGAAAGAGAGAAAACCACTCAGAAGTCTCCATGCTGTTACTGGCTTTTTGGTCTCCCTTAGCCTTACTCTGGCTGGAGGATTTCCAGACAGGGCTGTCAATTTGAGCCTGAAATTCAGGGAGGGGGAAGTACCATTTCAGCTCCTATAAGAGATGCTATATGAGGGTAAATTTGTGTGCTGAGACAAACATAGAAACATAATTGCTCTGAATAGTAAAGCTTTGAGTGCTTGAAATGCAGACACCAGATGCTATGACGATCTCGGGGAAGCTCCCTCTCCACCCAGCTGCTGGGTCCCCGTTTCAGTCTCTCTGGTCCTGCCAGTCGAGTGTTTCTTCCACAGAATCGCCCCGCAGGCGGCACGGCCCGGGAGCGTGTCCTGGCCGCTGCGTTACCAGAACTCGGCTGACGCCAGTGGAGTTGAATGCAGCTTCGATTTTCATTTGCGATGAATTACCATGAAAATTCTCCGTGTAAATATGACCAAAACCAACAGTGTTTTTACTCTGATGCACAGCATTCAGAGAAGGACTGGGAGATAAAAAAGTATATCGTCAGAAAGCATGGGCCAGAGCCTCCACTAGCAACGAAATGGATATGACTACTGGATCTCTACCCGCAGAGAGTCTGCCCTGTAACACTTACTTTTTTATATTTGACAACTTTAAAACAAAGAGCCCAACTTTTATGTGTTGCAGAGCTCAGTATTGCTTCTGTGCTGAAGCAAATTAGGAATAACTCTGCTAAAGCAGGTGGCATTACACAAGCATAAAACAGTTATGATAAAGGAATTAGATTGAGGAACGCTAATTGGATGTGCTAATCCTGCACTCGCCAGCAGCAGCAGGCCCGGGTCCCGGCGGCGCACAGCACCTGCGAGCAAGGCGAGCCTTCAGTGGGTGCCCTGGGCTCTGACCCACCCACCCCAGGGGACCCAAAGGGCTGGGATAGCCCGTCCTGAAGCACAGAGAGGGGCTGCAATATTGAGGAATTCGTTAATAGCAGAAAGGTTGCATATTAAATGTGGATACAGGCTCACCAATTGTTTCAAGAAGTACCTGCTTACGGTGCATCCATTTCTCCAGAACAGGCAATGCAAAAGCTGAACCGTCTTATGTTGCCTTCTGGAGAGGAGCTTGCAGGGATGTGCCACCTGAATTTCAGCTCCAATTACGATCTCATTTCGGAGTGCCACAAATGAAACGTGTTTTTCCATTCACTAAGAACAATGCTTTGCTTGTGTCTAGGAAAGCCTTGTGAAAGAAGATGTCCTTTCAAAGAAGGAGCAGAATTCAGGCTCAGCCGAAGCTGGCGAAACCCTCCCAGGTTTTGCAGTGTGTGCTAAGGCCAGGCTTTTGCAGAGAAGCCTGGCTGGGTGGCCATTCATGCAGTGCCGTGCGCTGCTGACACCCAGTGCCTCCGTGTAAGCAGTTGGCAATAAATGACAGGACAAGTTGGACCGGGTTTTTAGAGCAAAATCCACACTGCATGTTTTTCTGGGGAGCAGTGACACAGCCTCACCACCCATTCCTCGGCTGACGTGTTCACTGCTGGTTGTAACTCAGACACTCGATGGGAAGTCACACTAGTCACTGGTTTCATTGCTTGGGCTTTATTGCTCTTGACTGCGGCTTTGTGCCCAGGATGGGTCTCCATTTCACAATGTTTGCACTCTGGATGTCCATCACCTTCCTGGTGTGATCGGTGTTGTGGTGGTAGCGGTACCCACACGTTGGCCTCTGCGCAGTGTAGAAGGGGCTGTACGAGTTGGAGCAACTTGGTTTGTAGAAGAGAAACTTGAAGGAGTTGGGTTGACGGCCCCCAAAATGGGAGACAAAGGGAATGAAGTGAGCATTCAAAGGCTGATCCCTGCGGCGATGTGCTGGAGACTGCTGGCTCGTTGGGATGGGCGGCGCGTGAGAGACCTCCTGCATCGCTTCGGTCTCCTCCATTCCCTTTGGCCTCTTGCGGTCTTTGCCAGGGGCTTCTGGTGTTTTAGTCACCTGTGGAGCAAAAGAGCCAGACAAATGCATTGCAATTGCCCCCACACTTTGCCATCCTCATCAGTGCTTAAGGCCCCGATGCAAGAGTTTGTACTGGTGACCAAAAAGCAGCAAGTTAAACAAACCAGGAGAGCTTAGGGAGGGCCAGCCTGCTTATACTTGCTTCAAGAGCAGTCCAAGAACAGTATAAATGCTGAGAAGTCAGGTATTCACATTTCTTTAGCTAAAAGTCTAAGGTGGTGTTACTTAAAGAGAAAGTGAGTTTAAAATCAAATGATGTACTGGAAATATGGAAGCAACTTAGTGAAAATAAAACAAAGCATACTGAGGGAATGCACACGAAAAGACTCAAAGGACTTGATTCTCTCTTGACTTGCATTTCAGCTGGTTATTTGTAACAGTGCAGAGTGAATATAAAGCGCTACCCAGTTTCTGATGTTCCCACTGTCAGTCTGACCTGGCTCACCCTTTCATCACTTTTGGGGGATACTACATTTTCCTTCTGTGTTTGGCACAGTGGAGCCCTGGTCCCAGATCCGAGTCTCATCTATAATAGCTATAGATGACAGCAATACATGCTCCTTGTAAAGTCTTCACCAAACCACAGCCATGGCAAACCAGCCATGAAAATGGTTCAACCCAATCTGACTCACAAGACGCAATGGGGCGTATCAGTGGTGACAGAAACATAACACCGTCCTTTACAAACACAGCCTGGGGCATCAGCTCAGCAGGCTCCCGGTCCCTCTGCAGGTACCTACCACTACGCTGCACCTTGTACTGCCGTGCTAATTGCTCTTGCCATAACTCTAAGTGGATTTTTTCCCCCAGAAACGTGAAGGGAAAACCAGGGTTGTTGATTCTTGTGAGGCAAGCTCTTCCTTGCCATCAGCTGGGTCACATTTCTGAAGTCTTGGAGCAAGTCAGTGCCATCACCCGTAGGCACGGCGCAGGGGACCAAGGGCTGCAGAAACAGCCTGTTTTGCCTGTGCGTTTGCATGAACCCTTTGCAGAGGAGGCGGTGTGGATGTGTGCCCCAAGACACACGTGGGGCTGGCTTGTCACCCATGGCTGCTCCAAGACTGTGCTTGACTGGGAAAGTATTTCTGCTGCTGTTATTTAACCGTGACTCAGTTATCTTGTTTTCATTGATGACACCTCTGTGCTAATGGAAACTGGCTCTTCCCCCAGCAATTACCCGATTTACTCTTGGGTGTCCCAAATAAACACTTTGCTGTCTGGCTTTATTTTTAATCATGTAAAGAAGTTTCCTAGTTTCCGTGATGCCCTGGCTTACTTGGTGTTCTATTTCTGTTCCCTATAGCTGGCTCTGAGCACCGGCTCTAAACCTATTACGAGGAGGACACCTGCAAATTGTTTAGAAATCTCCTTAAAACCTTTGAGGGAAATGGCCAGATCCCCACAGGTTCGCCACCTCCTTTTGTCACTCATTTCCCCAGTACAGCCACCTGCCAGATGCTTGAAAGGCTCTGTGGCTGGAGCTCAGGACAAGTGTTATTTCAGCAGTCGCTGCCGTAGGGAAACATCAGTCCATTTTTTCCACAGGGGATAAAATAATGGGATTTTGACTCCTGAAGAGCAGATTTTGTACCACTACAATCATTTTAGTGTGGTTTGTGTATCCCTGCTCTGAACACACTTAGATTTGTTCAGAAATGATTATATTCATATACATGCATGATTATAGCTCATGGCCTTTCTTGCTTTGGAAGATAAGAGACAAGTATGCACACGACCGCTGCTGCAACTGCATCCACCCAGCAGGGAGGCATTAATGTTATTAAAGCAGCGCATTTGGGGTGTGGAGGTGAGGCTGTAGTTACTTTGAAAAACCCAACTGCTAAGTCATGTAGATGCTTTCAAGATGTGCAAGCCTTGCGTGCGCTCGGCGATAGAGGGCTGACAGTCATTTCCAGTGACGGGCAGGATACCGTGCCAGGGAGTGCCGAGCTTTGGGCTTTGCTCTTACGATGGAGTTCGTCTGCCCTGGGGATTCCTGCCCATCCTCTGGGGCATCTAAAGCTTGGCAGAGACATCCTTCTGCCTGGGTGAGTGCACCTGCTTACGTGATCACTGTCTTTGAGGGGAAGCACCAGCTCAATGTCCACAGCGCTATTTATGGCACTGCCAGAGCTCTGTGCCTGAATTAGGAGTCCCACATAATCCTATTGCATCAGTCATACGTTTAGAGATCCCTAATCCCTCCCAAATTGCCTGTTATGTCTCAAAGAAGATCCTCACAGGTGGTCAAGAGAAAAGACTGACTTCAGTAATCAAGAAAGCACGAAGGGTTCAGACGTCCACCCCAGATGAAGTGTTCCCCTGGGCGGCTGCCGGAGCCCTGCCTGGCTGCCAGCGCTGCCCGTCCTGCCCCTGCGCCGCTGCCGCCCCCCTCGCTCTGCAGTGGGGGGTCCCCACTCCTGCAGCTCCTTGCTTGGAGCCGTCCTAGGACTATCACGCGCAGTTTGCTCCGAGCTCTCAGCCGCCACGGGAGCAAAGCCAGCTGACGGCGGTGCAGCCGGGATTTGCGCAGCAGGGGAGGGACGACGCATCACACCGACACCACCAGGACCCTTTTGTCCCGGCCACCCTCAGGGCAAGGGTCTTCCAGATCCCTGCCCGCAGGAAGGGGACACGGCGAGCGGGAGTCCCTCCTTCCAAACCGTGAGCCCCTCCTGCCAAACCGTCAGCCCGGGGCTCCCACCTGCGAGGTCATCTCCCCGGCC
>NW_009212317.1:21102-24099 GCF_000690835.1 Fulmarus glacialis
AGAGGGTGCACAGGGGCTTTAGGAGGGTGCTGTTTCTCCTGGGCGGCTGCGACAGGGGAAGACTCGCCCCAAAATGTGGCCTTGGCAGCGCGGACCCGCTCCCCCCTATAGACAGGAGCTGTTTCTCTTTCCACGGGTGCAGCTTGCTGTTCTGCAGCCATGCACAAGGGTTTCTCCTCCCATCCCTCCCTCCCTCCTTCGGGTCCGGCCGGGGAGCTGCGCTGCACAAGCACTTCGCACACCTGCGAGCGCAGCAGGGAAAGATCTGCATCTGCAGGGTGCAGCTCCTCACGCTGATGCAAAGGCAGATTGTTCTGGGGTGTTTACCCATATTAGGATCAAAGGCAGCCTCACACTGCGGTGTGTTACATCAGAGCAGTGCTCACATGGCTATTTCTATGCCATAAAATCTGCTGGCGATCTTCCAAGTGCTTTCCCGTGCTTTGTGCCCAGCCCAGCCCACCCGTCCCTTTCGCTGTGTGGCCTCTGTCGCTCAGGAGATCACGGTGAGTGGCAGTCATCCTCCCTTAAAAATACAGCCATGCCACCAAACCAGGCATCTTTTCCGCATCTTTTGAGTTTGCACTTTGCAGAAGTCAGCCCGTGCAGCATCACACCTAGCACGCTCTTCTTGCTAGTCCTGAGCTTGTTCTGGGCTTCTGGGGGGAGGTCCATGCTTTACTGGGAGGTGGAAGGTGAAGAACAAATATTTTTCATCTAGAACAAATAAACAGGAGTGTGCACACGAGCTCTTGCAGAATTGTTTACCAGCTTGTGTTCACTGGGATAATAAATTCAAACTCAAAACACACATCCCTTCATGTTGTGAGGAATATGTTTTCCTACGCTCACCACCCAGGGTGAGGCAAAACCATCGATGGTGGGGTGGGACAGCTACGGCTCAGCACCCCCGGAGCTCACGGGTGCTGCTCTGGAGTCCCCCCTGCCCCTGCCCCTGCCCCGGGGCCAGAGGAACGCCTCGGCAGGGAGCTGAATCACACTTTCCCATTCCCGCAGAGCATCGCAGCAGCTGTGTGGCCCCTCAGATATCTCTTTGGTATAATGACAATTTGTGCGACACCTTTGTGCAGGAGCCCAGGCTTTCTCATTCCACGGGATTTTATTGGCTTCTCTTCTTAAAATAGTTCCTCTTCTCCTTCCCCTTTTCTTTGACTCTGTCTCTCTATATCCTGTTCAATTTGTTCAGTCAAAGACTGTGAATATCAGCGAGCACGTACGCCTTGCCTATCTTGCAAAGATATTTTGTCCTTTGTCTTTCCAGTAGCAAGTGGGTCCTTCATTTCATCTGGTTTCTGCTTTCGAGAGGTGCCAGTGAATTTTCTTTAAATGTCTCAGCTAGGTGGGTTCCTGCACAGCGCTGGTCCAGCACCGCTCTCTCAGGAGGAACGTTGTTTCAGTTTCCATCGTATTACCGCTCTAATCTGCAGGCAGGATTATCCCTTTTACTACGATCTCAGCTAAAACACGACTGCATGTCCCTGTGGTGTGTTCCCTGTGCAGCAAGCTCCGGGCGTGCAGGAGTCACGCTCGTGCAAATGTTTGCAGGATTTGCAGGATTGTTTCCTTTCCCTGTCTCACACAAACAGCAGTTAAGATAACTGTCAGAAAGGATGCGAGTCCCGCTAATTGCAGGCCTTGTGCACGGCACAGAGCTGTCCCTTCGGCATCACCCGCTGCTCCTAGAGCAGATTGAGGAGCGGCAGCAGGAGCTGGGCGCAGGCTCCCCACGGACCTTCCCTGCTCCCGGCCGGGAAAAGGCATCCGACCAGCTGGATGGAGCTGCACACCTGCAGACCGGGCTAAATTCTCTGAAAACTGTCTTAAATAATTATAACCCCTATATAACAAGCACAGTATTGAATCCACGTGGTATGACATTTTAACTCTCCTTTTCTTTCCCCGTTTGCCATTCATGTTAATTCACTTTATTTAAGTGCTGCCTGACAATTTATGCCATGATTAGATTTTCCTTTTGAAATATCGTAACAGTACTCATTTTTCATTGTTCCCGGGTGATTTAATGTGTGGCCCTAATTTGTACTTTGCAGCAAGAAAAGGTTGTGAAAAGCATAATTTCAAAGTGATTAAATAAGTGATATTTATCACTGAAAAAAGAAATCTGTTATCATTTTGACTCTCAAAATGTGGTGGAAATAGAAATAGATATAAGACAGGATGACCTTACCCTGAAGCTGTGTTTCAGAGTTAGTGTTTCAACAGCTATTTTGGGTTTAAAGTTTTCCAGAAATCCCAGCATTTATTAATAACCAATGTTACTCATTAACTCTCAATTTTTACTTGCATGACACAGAAAATTGTTGGCAATGCTAGAAACTTGCTTTTGTACCTGAAACAAGAAATGATTTGGGGTCAAGTCCCACTGTCTTTAAGCTTTTGTATCAAAAAAATCCCAAGCCCTAATAACACGCAGGTCGCATTGGACAGGGAGATGTTTCTGGCGTGCATGGTCCCACCAAAGCCAGTATGGATCTGCGCAGGGGCTCATATGCGTAGAGCAGGGGGGCTTTACCACTTAGTAAGACACCTCCTAAAAACTCAGTGCTAATTTGCTTCCTAGCGTACAGACAGCAGAGGGAAAGGACTTCGGCTTCCCCTGACTCTGGCTGACATTTCCTTGTATTGCAAGGACACTTGCAGATCCCAGACAGGAACTTCAGGTCCCAACGCGCCGCGCAAATGGGTACGCAGAAAGTCTTGGGGGGAGCCCAGCCCTCGGCTCAGGACTACAGCAGCAGGCATATAAACAGATAAACGGTGAGAGAAAGATCAAAACTCTCAAACCTAAATGTTCAGTATACGACATTGAAAACATTGATCGTTTATGTTGGGGTGGGTTTTTTTAAGAGGAATCAGATGTCCAGCTACATTTGCACCGCGGACCCCGCTGACCCCCGAGGTTATCTTGTCTCACCCACGCTCCCCAGCAGCGGGACGGGGCGGACAAGAGCCCCGCTC
>NW_009212318.1:0-13406 GCF_000690835.1 Fulmarus glacialis
CCCCCCGAAAAAGGCTGAAATTTTATTATTCACAGAAAGTCAAGACCTTTTCGAAAAAGTTTTATAGAATTTAGTAAGCATTAAAGTTTATATAGAGTTGTCTTCAAACCAGTCAGAATTCACAGAGAATGAGAGTCTATCCACAGATTTCTAGAGATCAGGTTATGGAATTATACAGCAGGGTATAATTCTCTATCCCATTCTACAGAGATTAGAAAACTCTACAGATAGGTTTTATTTTCCTATTGAACTCCATAGAATTTTCTATAATGTTTTTTCATACTTTTTCCCATGTAGATAATTCCCTGTCACTGCCTTGCATGGAGATACTGTACATCTTTTAGACATCAATCAGACATCTTAGTAAATTTATCACATGTCCACATTAAAAGAAAAAGAAGCCCTGGACAAGTTGACCCACTTGTCCCAATCCTGTAAACAACATGGAGGGATCATTTGAAGCTACTCTGAAAGTTACTGTAAATATCCAGATTGGTCCTGGAGAGGCACGTGGGAACAAAATGGTTTAGAGGAAAAAAGCAACAAGCCACCCAAATCTCCCACAAAGGAACATAAAAGACCATTTTTGTTTCCCTGAAGGCTTTTTTTAAAAAAGAAATAAGAAAAGGTTAACATTTACTCATTAGTCTTTTGCTGAGGTGCTCTTGGCACTTGCCCCGTCTCCCTGTTCTGGCTAGTATGATTTCCTGGGCCCTGGTCCATGGCTAAACCCAAACCAGTTCAGGTCAATGAGCTAGCACTGGCCCTGCAACAACTGTAGAAGATCATCTTTATCAAGGCCTCCTGCCCAGGGGAAGTTAGCACCTGAATGTGTAAACATCTTTGAAGAGATATTGAAAGGTTGTCATTCAGGAGAAGAGCTACCTCCTTAGAGAGATGTAAGCAAGCCCAAGCAAATGGGCAAAAAAAGGTGGTCTTATCTCTTACCTACACCAAATTACCAGTCTTACTTAAATATCACAAAGGTCTTTCCTTTACAGGTGCAATGGAGAGGGAAGACAGATCCACTTGAAGTGGACTTGGCTGGAAAGACTTGGGCATTCATAGAGGAGACCCTGTTCATGCAGCTGCCTGTGTAAGTGGGAGAAAGCTGAGTTCTACCTGAAGTTCTACCTGATAGTCCCATTCATACTTTTCATAATTCTTGGACATCACCTGCTTTGCTTGCCAGGAGCTGTCTGAACTCTGACACTTGATGACATTACTTCAGTCACATTTTATTCTCCTCAGATATTCTTCCCTGCAAATTATGCTGGCTCTAAACCTGAATCAGGAAAGAAGCATGTATCACTCTCCTGTCATCCAAAAAAATACACCAAGCCTGAAGAGGAGGCAAAGAAGAGACAAATGTATCACGAATTAAACAGAGTAGATATGAGTCAGAGTAAGTGAGAAAGAGTTGCCCCTGGGACAGTATGGCAGCGTCCAGACAAATTCCTTTCTCTAGTTCATCAGACCTAGCATCTGATCTAAGCCCATGCTTTGCTGATGCTTCCTTGCAAGAGGTATTGCAATTAAAACTCAGCACTTGGGTAATCTCTGCTGGTTCTGTTCAGTCCTCTAGCAAAATTGATAGCCTTGTACAATTTTTTCTTTTGCTTTTGCTCCCATTTATTTTCTGGTGAGAGCTTGAGAGGAGACAGTTTGTTCAATTTCCTTTCAAAACTCCTCCCTGCCAAACATGGCAAGGACCGAATTCCCCCTAGTCAATGAACCATATTTCTTTAACAAAAAAAAACAAAACAAAACAAAGAGCCCGTACAAATAGGGAAAACTCCTGAAATCAGATTTCTCCACTCCTAAAAAAGAGATGGGAGGGAAAAAGAAACAGACAAAGTACTGAGCATTATTTACATTGCTTGGGGACAGGAAAACAAAACAAGAAGACATAGGCAGGAAGAAGAAATAAATAGGAGGAGAAAACTTCCTCTCACCCCTTTCCCTCCAGCTACATTTGGCACTGCAGAAGGAGAGGCAGAAATGAGAAAGGTGCAGTATTTCTGTTAAGTGATGACTGGCGTACAGGCCTTTCCCACTATTAACTGCTTTGTTAGGAACACTTACCCAGCAATATAAAAAGGTTAAAAAAAAGCAAAAACTGAAAACTCCAATGTAAACTGGATATCTATGATCTCATAGTTGTACACACTGTTCCTGGATCTGCTGCCTGCTCTCTGGGTCTTCCCATACTGCTGGTAAGGGAAAAGACAGAAGGATACAGCAGCAGTACCAAGATGGACATGTTCTCAAGCCCCCTGCAAGAGTCAGTTTTTTATGACTGTCTCTGTAGCTGAAAATGTCCTTTCCATTGGCATCCAGTGCCCAATGCCAAAAGGACACACTCTTGCCAGCTCCTGGGAAGGTAGAAATGTCAAAGAGAGGAACAAATAAATGAAAGATTAGAAAGAGACCAAAGCATGAGTATCTGAGAGCAGGGTTAGATTCGCATCTGCATCCATTCTTCCATGCCACAGTAGAGCCATGCCCACAGAGCCACACCATCTGTACTGCAGCACAGCCCATGCCCACGGAGCACAGTTTGTATCCATCAAGCCTACAATTTCATATCAAGGTGCTATTGAGGATCTGGTTACACAGCGAATCTTTCATCTCAGTACAGTCTGTATCAAATACAGCCTTATCCTCTGTATAAGCCACAATCACAATACCAGTGCAATCCATATTTGTAAAGCCATATCTTCATTTTACACCAGTTTATATTCATATATTCTATCAAAGGGGACCATGTCCACAGAGCAACATCCATTCTGTCAAGATGGATTCTAGCCACATAGCTGCTCCCTATACCAAGCCCGTCTCATCAGCCACATCCCCAGAAGAGTTTGTATCCACAGCCAAAACTTTGTATTAAAAAGATTTAGAAATTATTTACCAATCCAGATCTCTCCAAGCACCTCACATGTGTTGCCCAGAGCAATGAAAATCAAAAATGTGTCCATGGTGAAGGGGAAGAAGAGGTCTTCATGTGTCAATCACTTTGAGATTTTCTTCTTGTTTAAAAAAATAATTAAATGTCAGGAATGGAAGGTATGTCTGCTCGCAAGTATGGGGAGCTGGAGAGAAGAATCCCTGTCATTTCATTCCTTGCCACCCCTCTCTTTGTTCAGCAGTGATGAGAACTTCACAGAAAAGCATCAGTTGTTTGTTTCTCCCTCTTCCTCATCAAAGGACTGTACCCCAGAGGAGGTGACATCTGAGACTTTACGGCTCAGTGCAGCATGTTCCATCTCCTCTCGAGGAGACAGTGATTCCAGGTCCCGGCACACTGCATCATCCTCCTCTGGAGAGGGCTTCTTGTTTAGGAGAGGAGCCTTCTCCAGCCGTTGGTTCCCTTCATCCTCAATGTGGTCCTCCATGTATGTGCTGGACTCAGCCCCACCCCCACCCTGAGCAGTCTGCAGGGGCCACACATGGACCAGCCCCGTGCTCTGGATGAAGTTCTGCTCCTGCCGCTGTTGCTGCAGCTGTTGCTGCTGGAGAAGGCTGCTCTGAATCAAAATGCTTTCCTGAAGGTTTGTCTGGGATTCATCAAAATTCTGGCCTAAGTAGGAGCCAGTTGCGGGGGAAGCGATGAGGGACTGGTCACTGGTCTCCCAGGCATCGGATGAACCTAAGCAATACATGCCCTGCGAGACGTAGGAATGAGGCCAGCTGTCATACTGCGTCTGGGCCATATGCTCTGCAAGTAAAGGAGGGAAACAACACACAGTTAGACACCCTCTCTAGGCCAAGCTGGCTCATTCAGGTAGCTTATGTGTCTGTGCATGGCACTGTACTGTACAGGGTAGATAAATCCTTTAGAGGGGAGGAGGGTGTAGAGAAAAGGCAGTTCTAGGCAGTAGGCAGATGAACTTGATTATACCCACAATTGACTGCAAGAGCTGGTAGCTTTCCACAGTTGTGCCCAAAAAAGGCAAAGGAACTGGGCTTTGGAGCCTCCTGTTAAGATTAGATTCCTTGGACAGCTCCACAAATAGGTGATGCCTCTGCTAGATCCCAATCCCCAAAACTGAGGCTACAGAAGAAAACAGGGTAGAGGGAAAAACATGACAAAAAGAGCAGGAAAGGGGTGTTTCAAGATTAGCAAGAGGCACTGGAGCTCACCTTGGCTCTCCATTAGCTCCTGATAGTTCTCAGAGTAGTTGCCTGCTGGGTTCTCTTGATTTGAGTTTACACTCACATCCTCACCATCCATGGACGACCAGGCCATGAGAGTTGCCTCAGAAATAGCAAATTGTTCCATGACTCCTGTGCCAAAGGAGACAGGAAAGGGAAGCAGGGATGTGTGAAAGTCTCCACTTCTCACCACCCTCTTTAACCTCATCTCTCGGTCACACTGTCCTACTCTTCTCCTATCTCAGCAACACCCATCACCCACAGTTGGCCCTCACCCTCTCCACTTTGCATTCCATTGGCAATACTCCAACCACAGTCTCTCATCTCCTTCGGCCATCTGAACCACCCACAGACTCTCCTGAGCATGTTTTTCAGGTTCCTGCACTTTGGTCTCTCAGGGATTCTGCTCTAGGACATCCCAACCAATCCAATCCACATGCCAAAAAGTTAGCGCTACCTGCAAGGAACCGGGCTTCCTTTTCACCATCACTCAGGTCTGAGTAGGCATCAGCGTCTTTGCGTGCTGTCTCATGCGTGTGCTGCTGCTGCTGGCTGTTACCTTTGCCCCAGCCTTGCCATTCAATCATGTGAGCCACACGGCCTTGGCCCATAGCCGTTGGCTTTGTGACATGGTCCTTCATGCTGCGAGATATCCCTAAGGGGCCAGACATTAGAAAACAAGGAGGGGCTATTACACAGCTCCAGGGTTGTCTGCCATGCTGTTTACCTGTCTTGGAAGTGGAGCTTCTCCCCTCCTTTCCTGACAGGGTTCAGGCCTTGGGTTGGGTGTCTCCCACCTTTCACTGTATCACTCTCCAGGAGAGTTTCTCCATCTTTCCTTGGACTGGGCTTCAGAAGGGGGAAAAAGGGAAACCCCAAATATGAAAGACCATTTCCTTCCTTGCCTAGAATCCATTTAGGACAGAGTTGGGCATGAAGGATGAAGCCTGGAACTGAACAAACTAAGAAATAGAAAATGGGGTTAAACCCAAGACTGTTTGAAGGAAAGCAATTGAAGATATCTGAGCTGGGGTGCATGGTGAGAAGCCAACAGGAGTAAGACAAATCTGTTCTTTGAACGGGCAACAGCTAAGAGATTTCTGTATCTAGAACCATGGTAGTGGAGACTCTTCTAAGGCCTCAAAAAGGCAGGAGTCAGAAAGGAGCAGTTGGGAGAGCAAGAGGGAGAGATGGGAAGAGGCACAAAGGTCTGTGGTGAGAAGCTGCCAAGGATAAACCCAAATTTTGAGGACCTCACCAGAGAAAGATGATTTAGCCAAAGCCCCAATCCCATAAGCATTGGAGTTGCGTTTCAGCTTGGGGAGGATGGAGGTCGTATCTTCCATGGAGAGCTGAAAAGAGAGAGAATATGAAGAAATGATACACAGGAAGGAGAAAAGGAAGTGAATTGAAGTGAGAAATCAGTATAAGGATTCCAGAGGTAGGGGGAAGATGAGGAGCAGAAGCAAGCAACAAGAAAAAGAACAAAAGAAGGGAAGGAAAAATTAGAGTCTATTTAACCAGGACTGGCTATTGCATAGCGTTAGGACTGAGTGAGGCAAGGTCAGTGGGAGAGGCAGAAGCAGGCTGTGAGAAGCTTCCCTTTGGCTGCTGCCAGTCCTCCATAGACATGCTGCACTGTTCCCAACTGTTAGAGATGCAAGACATGGCTGGTGGACAATTCAGAGAGCTTACAATGGGGAGCTGACAATGTGATAGGCAAGACACAGTAATGCATCATATATGCATCATACTACAGATATTAATTTTTATATGTTACTTTTGGTTTTCATTTCTTCTCATATGATCTTAATAAAATGAACACGACTGTATCAGTGATGCATCCTGTTTCAAGCACCTACAACTACCTGTAAAGAAATGAAGTCTACAGTTCTGCTTAATTCCCTTTACTCTCTTCTCTATGTTCATCTTCAGTCCCTGAATAACAAGGACAGGAAACTATTGGGACAGGCAGCAGTCACAAACATCATCATAAAACACAATCCCTCAAGATTAATTCATCAAGCTTTTTCAGAGATGCCAGGCATTGCATATGAGGCTTAATATTCAACAAGGGCTAAACAAGCATTGCTTCTGCTCTTCATTTCAACCTCTCTGAAAATCAAGTCCAGCATGTTTCAAACACAAAGATACTCAAAAGTAGTGACCATGACACTGGAAGTTTTAAATCCTGACATGAGGCAAGCATTTGGTCATAGGCACAAACCTCACTAAAGGTGAGAGGAGCAATAACTAGGCAGTCAAATAGTTGGAGGCAAAGGAAGGCATTGTAAAGATGTTGAACTGCATATAATCCCAGTCACTTGTCAAAATATGAGAGGTGAGTTTCTCTGGAAACTGAGTGTAAATGCAGCAGCTAAGGCATCCTGTAACTTTGGAGCCAGGAATGTCTGTGTGTAACATGTGAGTGAAGAAATCAGAAAGCAGGAGAAGAACAGTAAAAAGTGAAAGGTGTAGCTGAGAACACAGCCCTTGTTCCATGATGCATTTCCTTTGGTGATGAAGCTGGTTGAAGAATGTCCATCTATGCCCCACTGGTCATTCCTGCCTGGGCGCTGCTGTTCAGTATCCACCCATTTATTTCAAGACAGCCTGGGGGCTGTGCTGTGAGCCACCTCATGGAAATGGTCCAGAAAAGAAAATAAACTGCAGAAGGTCTCTACCACTACGAGGTTGACATGAAGGCAGGAATGAATGGGAAGGGAAGGAAATTCATGAGCCAGCTCCGATACCAAAGATCTATGGAATTGCACTGAAAAAGAGAAAGAGCTGCATTATGAAAGAGCTCTATTGATTTAGAATGATTTGGAAAATGGGAAACTCCAAGTAAGGAAACTGTCTTCTACTGTCTTTAAAGAAACATGACTTTGTGTACCTGCTTTCAGCTGGACAGAAGTGCAGTGAGGAAAAACCTTACAAATTTCTTCTAGATAGTTGCTGCATGCACCATAATTTTCCTGCACAATTTGTTTCTCTAACTGAGCCTAGGCAAAAGATCCCAAGCCACAAGTGAGCTTGAGATGAAAGAGATGTCAGTAGCACGGGAGTTAGTTAAAAATATAAGTCCCCTTGATATTCAGTGGCCCAAGCGCTTTCAAACCACAGAGAACCAGAAAATGACAGCCATTTAAAAGTTTTTAAGGTATCTGAAATTTCAAAATACTTATACTACCAAAAATGCAGCTGCTTATCCTGCCTTTCCAAGTGTACAAAACTATCAAAGCTAATTTACGTGAACACATTTTTTAAGCCTCCAGAGCAGAAAAAATAGTTTGGTAGCACTAATATGTATTATTCCGTTTTCAGTTTGCTGGTTTTGCACTAGTGAAAAAGAAAAAAATATAAAATCATATTTTTTCATGGCATAGGTATTAAGAGCAACAAGGAATATGTGTTATTAAAATGTTTTCTTGTTTCTTCTTCCACTTGTTAACTGAAGTTAACTGGTGCTGACCATCTCCCTCAGGGGACATTAAGAATTCTTTTACTTTTATATGCAACTGAAAATGAGGGATATGTTTCTCCCAAACTCCTGGAGAAAATCAAATGATGCTCCAATCAAAGATTACTGATTTTTTAAACATGCTGGACAGACACCTTTTTTATCTAACAGTGCCCAGAAATCTCAAAAAGAGAACATATGAAATGATACATATTTGTCCTAAAGAGGACAAAGGCAATTTAATAGCCACCTGCAGATATAAATACCTGCCAGACAGCAAAAGACCCAGAGGCAAACAAAAATTCATCACCATCCTCTGAATCTTAGACAACTCCCAGAATTTCAGTGGCACTAAAGACTTTCAGTCATGTTTCCATTCTGGTCTCCACTGTATCCAATGGCAGACAAATCCTGGTCTTCCTATGACTTGAAATTTGAACAGTGGTGTGGCGCATACTCACATTGATACCATCCCAGGAGAAATCTGTCCGTGTTTGCTAAAGAAAGCAAAGAAGGACATCACATTAATGTAACAAACAAGTTGCAAACAATCATGCATCTCTCTAGCAGTTTGCCATAATCAACAGCCACTACTTTATCTGATGTATTAAAAAAAAATTCTGTCTTTCAAGCTGGTTTCATTCCCTGCTGTTGATTGTGGTGTCTGTAGGTATCACGGTGTTTGAAGGTACGACAGCGAATAGGATGATACAGAGAGTAAGAGAGAGAAAAACAAACACCTTTTCATTAGGCTCCCCTTCTAACAGCTCTTTGCTAAATGTTGCAATGCTGGCACCCCTGCGTGGGAGTTGCATCGCTTTGAGGCTAACACAAGGAGGAGCTACACTACCTATTTTGAGTATAATACAGCAAGTTAGAGAATTGTTTTCTGCTGAAATTATTTTCTGTTGTAGTCTTTCAGTTTGTCCATTCTGACCCACTTTCCCCTTGCAAACCAGATCCATTTCCCATATGAGCCATTACAGTACCAGTTCATAGTGCATTTCCTTCAGCTGAGAGGACTCATATCTCAACATCTTGGTTTTGGGATGTGGATACTCAGGAAAATTTAGATGAATCAATTACATATATGGTATCCATTCACATAAATCAAAATGTTCACTGAGATATAGTTTATGCTCATTGACTTTTAGATCTGCATTTGATTTAACTGAATTTTCCAGGCAAGGTTGGGCCCCACAACTTCTGCCAGGATTCTGCGAAACTCCAAGTTTCCTGGAGTTACATTCCAAGCCAGCAAGGTATAAGGAAGTAAAAATACCTATACATTAGCACTTTGTAAGGTTTTGCAAATTGTATGTTATATGCTAATGTTATTTGTGAACATTATTTGTGATTCCTCAAATATTACGTGTTTAAACTAACTTTGATCTTTTTATTAATCATGACTGCATACCCTGAACTCTGTAAGGAGCTGAAAATTCAGGTATCTAAGATTGCAGAAGCTGCGATAATTCAGAACAGCAAATGAACCTGCCCTTTGAGATACTGCACGGTAAATCAATTGGCAGTGAGTTACCAGTGAATGCATCCCTAAAAATCAAAATGGAGACGAATATGTTTCTTCAAAAGATTTTATGGCTGTGCTGCAGAAGCTGGGACAGACACAGTGTTGGACATTTCAATGAATCCATTATTCAAGGAATGCAGACCTACAGGCTTGTCAGAACTGCCACAGTTTTTTTCATGTTCCGTTCCACTCCAGTCATGAGTGGTCATTTTCATTTGCAAATTCTTACTCACTATGGCTATTCTGAAGGGAGTGATTCAACTTCATTCAGTGCAAGCCAAACTGCACAGATATGAAAGTCTGATCCTTGGGCGCACACTGACATTCTGGTTCTCTCCCAGATAATGCCTCAGTGAAGCACAACACCCATTTCTGAACTCAGAAAGAATTGAAACTTTCTGATCCCCCTGGGTAAGTGGGTCTGGGACAAGCACTCACCTCAGTGGAAGGTCGATGGAAGCTGCTGCCATGCAGTGAACTGGTGCTGTCCATATTGATTTGGTCCACATCTTTCAGTCCCTTCCAGTCTACTGCAATCACCTCGTTTCCTGTGGGAACACATCTAGTCAGGCTTCTGAATGCCACTACAATTTGTTCTAGCAGTCTCAAGCCAAGTCAGCTCAGCATACAGGAGAATTGCTGAGTTTAAGGCCACAATAGCCTTAAATCAGACTTTCCTGTTTTAATCAGACCACCATCATCAACTATTACATTTCACACAATTATCTCCATGTGAAGACCAGTGATTTGTGTTTTCCTCGAGCATAATGTACGCTTGGCTAAAGCACAGCTCCCCAGAAAAAAAGCATCTAGTCATGATGTGTGACTGAGAAAGAACCAATTCTTTTGGTATCCTGTTCCAATATTGAACCATCATCACTTAAAAAGGCATTTCTCCTTTATAATTTGAATTCATCTGACATAAACTTAGAGCTGCTGGTGCCCTTGCTTTGCCATTCTCACCAAGATTAAAGACCTTTCTATTACCTGCCATTACATTTCAGGAAAGTTATTCAAACACTTGCTTTTCTTCTTGAAAAACTAAACAGACTGAGATCTTTAGGCTTCTTACTGTAGAGCATTTTTCCAGCCCCTTTAATAAATCTGTGTCTCTTTCTAAAAGACATCTCAAACTTTTCAGTTCTTCAAAATGTGGACATAAAAGCATACAGAGTAATGCAGGACTGCTTTCACCCATTCTGCTAATAAAGTTAAAACTTACTTGCTGCTCCTCTTCACATTAACCCACTGTGCCATAACCTCACAGTAGATTCTCACATTCAGCTGTTTGTTCACTCAGATCCGTATGCACTTTGCATAGCTTTCTGGGATTGTCACCCATTCAAAAGCAGTGTCTGCACCATTTGATTTTAGATGCATTTTAACACAACTTAAAGGATCGAGTAAAATTAAATATTAATAACATAAAATAGAAATTATAAAATTGAATCAATTAAGATGAAAAACAAGATTATTAAATAAGATTAAACTGTAATAAAAGTGAAACTAAATGCAAAGTAGCACACTTTAAGTAGTCAGCCAAATAACCAGGACTGCTCTGTGCGACTGCTCTGTCCAGATGGCTATTTACTGTGCTTTCAGCTTTTGTGCCACCCTCAAACTCTGTTAAAAGTTATTTGCTTCCATGTCATGGAGGAAAAGGTTGCACTGTGTTTAAAACTGAGCCTTTTGGAACCTGGCAAGAAATATAGCTCCCAAAATGATCATCTATTCCTGGGATCAATTCAGCAATCTCTAGTCCATTTGAAATACATGCCATTGAATGTGAATGGTTCTATTTTCATTAGCTTTTAGCTTTTTATTTACTCTTTATAGCAAATGTCTTCTTCACTGACTTCTGCAAATCCCCTTGTTCGTTCTAGCAGCTCTGGCACATTTACACTAGTTCATCACTGCACTTCCCAGATAGAAATGAGATGCTGTGCTCCACCCTACACAGGTCTGCAGGAGGCACGTAGGCATTTATGGATGGGAAGCCTGAGGTACTCATCAGCTAGAATTCAAAACGTAAAAAAATAATTTGGTCCCTTAAAAAGGCTAAACATGGTGAAATGAAAACCAGCAGAAAGCAAATGCTATTTGAGCTGGTGTCCACCACACCTTCACATCTCATCATTTTCTGCTGTGCAAGAAGATCTCTCTTTCTAAAAGAACCAAGGCATATTTACCCCTTCACACTTGAAGTATGTTTCTCTCCATCGGGATAATTAGAACCAAGTGCTTTAATAGCATCCCCATATGCCTCTGACTAGGCTGAGTAAAGTTGCAGTGAACTTAAAAGAAAAAGGAGGTTCCTGTACTGTATGCTACGAAGGTGAGCCAGACTTCAGGAGGAGGCAGGACATGGCTATGATGAGCATGACAAAGACCACCTTTCAAGGTTGTGGTCCTCTTGACTGATTTTCTTGACAAGCACATGCATGCATTTGGCCTTACTGAGCTCAAATTTTTATTTCTAATTGTGATTGTTATTAACCACGATCAATTCATGAGATAAATTCTGATCAGATCATTTGGCTCCCATCTGCAGGCACCCCCTTCGCAGGGCATAATGTTGTGTTGTGTCATAAAAGCTCATCCACACACCCACAAAGGAGCACAGAGAGACAACAGCAGGAGGGGGAGCCCAAACAGCACCCTCCTGGGCTGCTCCCAGGCCCATCATAGGAGCCATCAGCCCACCAAAGGCCCATCTCCACAGGCCCAGAGGTGCACAGAGGGACAATGGCAGGTGGGAACCCAAATTATGGACTCACAGGAAGGGACACCCTGTCCGGGCCCCTCCCAAGGCTGTCCCAGGACAGCCTCAGCCCCAGGGTCCAGGGGAAAGCCCATCAAGATGAGTCAGGGGGAGAGGTTTTCAGAAAAAGCTTCACAACTGAGGGGGGCAGTTGCTGCCTAGGGGTATGGAACCCATTACGGGATGCAGGAGAAGAGCATTTGGGGATTGCACTAGATTTATGTGATGTTTAGGGGAAGAACCAACAGCAGGGAAAGGGGGGGATCTAGGTGGTTTGGGGACAAACAAATGTGAGAAAACAGATAAAGGGATAAAAGGGGCTGGTAGCATGTAGACAGGTTGCTGATCAGTATGGTTGTCTAGCCATTCCCTGCACTTGTTCTGTGAAGTCTGTCCTGTCTTCTTGTTAAACTCCATTTCTAATTATTTTCTGGTGTGAAGGACGCTCTACTCTGGGTGCATGTTTTGTGATGGAGGTGTAAGTGCCAGGAACTAGAGAGACTGGAGTGAGTGAAATCAACTGGAGCGAGTGAGGGTGTGTGAATGAGTCCATGACCACTAGCCAAAGTTGGGCTGCCGGATTCACCCCTGCTAGCACATAAGGGCACTTGAAGGTATGCACCAGAGCTTCCCAGCAGGCCTGGAGACACCTCCACTCCCAGGCCTCGGCAGGCTCCCAGGGCCAGGCTGCCAAGGCTTCCTCTAAATCCTGTCATGGCAGGCCTGCATGGGACGGGCCGCTCACTCCCTCTGGCTGGAGAGTACAGCTGCAACTAGCCCACCCTGAGCAAACACTTCTTTTATCACTGCATAAAGCCTTGGCACGTCATTGCTACCCTCTACCCAACCTTTGATTACCTTTTGGCCTCCCCATTTGACAGGAGTTTCTTTTCCTTCTGTTTTGCTTCGTAAAGCTGTGGCAGACTGCACTACCACCTATCGGCAAAGCGAGAGAGGGAGGTTTGGGGTGTGCTTGGATTCAAGCAAGAAGGGCAAGGCCTTAGCAGGCCCGCTCATGGGTTGCCCAATCTTAGCATGGCTGGAGACCTCTTAGATTTGGGGTCCAAGCAAACCTTCTAGGGCTAGAAATATCTCTGGCAAAGGGAAGTGCCTGATAGAGCTGTGAAAAGCCCAATTGTCAGTCCCAGGTGCATCAGATATAAGGTCTGGTTGTGGCTTAGAATCAAATACATTTGTATTCGGTCTCCCTTGAACAAGGAAGGGATAAAGGGGAGAAGAAAGGGGCACCGCCAGGAAGTGCAAATCTAGAGAGGGCAGGTACAGGAAGGAGTGGAGGGGTTGACTGTGATCAGGGTGAGCTGAGGAATCAACAGAGGTCAGTGGGAGGATGAAACTGGAGTTAAGAGCAGAGCGGGAGCCTGCCCCTGCGTGCTGGGATCCAGTTGGCTCTTCTGGTAGAGGCAGCCCCTGCTCCTTCCCTCCATCTGCAACCCTTCACACTAGAAGGGGAGGGCTGGGGCATTCACGCTGCA
>NW_009212318.1:13437-20358 GCF_000690835.1 Fulmarus glacialis
AAGACAGTGATGATGAAGGCAGCTGTACAGAAGCCTTCGGTGCAGGTAGCACTGTCATGCCTGTTTTATCTCTGTTTACCCTAGGACTTTTTCCTGTACTCTCAGCTGTTTCTGAGCATAGTGCCATGGCCCTTCTCTAAGCCTAGATAGACATCCTGGCACACAGTGCAGAACAGGCTGAGAATGCACTGCAAAGACCCCCCAGCCAAAAAGGGAGAGACCAACCTCAGGGACTCTGGTGCTCAGCACATGCGACTTGACAGCCCCCAAGTTTGACAAACGACACTCAACCTTTGCTCTCAATTCTGCTAGCACACTGATGGTTTCCATGAAGTGTTGTTCCATGACTGTGGAAAATATTAATATTATTCTGGCAGATGGTGGCATCAAATAGTTGAAGAACATTAATATCAAATAATTACTTTTCTCAAAGTCCACACCTGTTCCCTAACAGTAGAACTAAAGGCCTATAAAAATTATTTATTACTGTTTTTCTCCAGTTGAAATATCTCATCTACCTAGACAAGGGAAGAGAATGAGTAATATGCGATCTTGCATATACTATAGTCATAAAGACTGAATAATTATTGAAAATTCTTGGTCTAAACAGTTTTACAAGTACTAAGAAAGAAAGAAATATGTTGGGAGAAAATAACTCTTTAATATCTGTCAAATGCTTTAAAATGCAATAGTATCTGCTGAAGAGTTACAACATCACACGCTGTGGTTGAAAAGGAATTCTCTGGGTTCTAATTGGCATTGAGCCTGGGGCAATGTTACTTGCTCTTACCGGAAGTTGGATAAAGGTTAGTGGTATTTTTTCTCTTCTGCTAGAAATAGCAAGAGCAACATTAATCCACAGACATGAAAGATCAAGCTCTGCTCTGACAGATGGAAGGAAAGAAACATGGAAAATCAGAAAGAAGTATGGACAGTGAAGTGGGAAAAGAGGAACTGAAAGCAGTAGATTATATTTTAGTATTGTTTTTATGCAACCTCTTGTCAACCTCTTTCTCCCTTCAGTTAGTATGGTTTTTTTCTTTCGTAATGGTATCTTTCTTCTCCAATATAATTTCTTTTCTCTTATCCATCTTCCATTCCAGCTTCTGCTAATCATCATGACTATTCCACTTGTAATTCTATCATCAATCACCTCTTACAGAACAGTATTTGCTCCTCTCCATACACAGCTGATAAGCATTTTAAAACATGAGTGGGTGATAAAGCTAATTTTAAAGTGGGATTTTTACAAACACATGCTACTGAATTTCTCATTGAAATGTTCTGAAATGAGATGACAAAAGTTAAAAGACAACTGGGTTTCTGATTTCCTTGTCATTGTTTCTGTATGGTGTGTATAAAAAGGATACAGAGGGCTTTCATTTTCATTGAACTTTTTAAAGACTTCTTGATTTTTTTAAACAATTTTATTATTTGTTTTGGGTTTTTTAACATCATAAATTGTATCCTTGCTCTGGAAGACTTGAAGAACAAGTAGGAAGCTAATTACATGAAGCAGTGAGATAAAACCAAAGCAGATGAAATACATAAATACATTAAGCCACACTGTTTGCAGATCATGGTTGCTTTGTATTCTTAACACAAATTTTATAAAAAACCTCTGACAAACACTCATTAGAAAAAGATGTCTCCATCACAACTGAATGTTCCAACTCAAGTCCTCTAAGCCTTTGGGGAAAAAATAGCATTCCTCTTTCTGTTACAGTAATGTTAAGGTAAAAATCAAGATTTATTTTTAGCTTGGGCCTTTATAAATAATAAAGATGAAAAACATTTAAAGAGGAAAAAAGATAGGGGAAAGAGAATACCCTTTTCCCCACTGTTGTTTTTTTCTTTTTTGAGCATTGTAACTTTGGACTCTCAGAAATTAGAAAATGTGTGCACTAAGCATTCCCAATCAATATGAAATAATGACCATTTTGATGAATGGAAAAATCCAAGAAGCCATCTGAATGACTGTATCCCACCTTGCTGATCTAATATTACTACTTTTTTCCTAGTCAGTAGCTCATTTTGCCACATACTTTAATTTATCATGGAAACACAGAATTTCTTAATTGGAAAAATTTTCAGTTTCTTTGCATTTCTGTGATCATAGGAAATTTGCCTTGTTTTGAATTACTTATTACTTAATCTAAACAAGTCCATCCTCCTTGGGTTTCCTCTTAACATTTTCTTAATTCCTATTACCACTGTGTATTCATTGATACAATATTTGGTACCTGTGCCTGTATTTTGTTTATTTAACAAGGTACATGCTTGAATCAGGCATCTGCATCTATGCAGAAGCCTTTAATAATCTATTTCATTGTTACTTCTGTGCTGGATGCTAAACATCTTCTCTAATTTGTCTTTTTATTTTGTTCCACACTAAATAGATTAATATAGTTTTAGTGTCTTAAATTCTGCTTTTTCCTTCCTGACATGTTGCTGGTGAAGATGTACACCATATACCAAACATGTATTTATGTCAATTGCTTTCTGATGTGTCATGCCAATTAACATAAGAAGAAACATATTAATTAAACAGTGAATTTCCACCACTGCTATTATCCACTGTTAGCAAACTTTCTTCTGTTTCTCAAGTTCTACTTTCCAGCAGAGAGTAGAAACATTATCATTCAATATTGGTAGCCAATGTTAATGTTGGTAAAGACCAATATTTAGAGTAAATGGTTCAATTATTCTTTTCCATTCCCTTCTCTTCCCTGAACAACTAAGAAAACAACAAATGTAATTGCAGTAATTATGATCAGTCTTTAAATTGTTCTTTCTCTGGTATCAGCTTTCATAATACTCGTGGGAGTATAGTATCTTTGTCAAACACAACATCATCATGTCCTGTCAAATGTGGTTGAAATAAAAGCAGTTGAAGCTACTGGGAAGGACTGACCAATGGATGGATAGCAAAATCATAGAAACCTTTTCCTTCCCTGCATGCTTTACAGAGCGCCATTCAAAGCTAGCCATAAGGTCAACATCAAGGACAGGAATAAACCTCTGTCAGGTGAACTGTCCCTGAGGTGAACCTCAGACGGAAGCATTCAAATTCTCCGAGGTAAAGCTGAGACATCAATCAACCTGAGTTATTCACGTAACTGTGTAAGTATTCTAGCTTGTACTGCATGAGGATACACAGAAATTAGTTAGCTGCAGTTGGCACCTACCAACAGAATCACTTGTGCAAGATAAACAGAAAAAAGTCTGTTTTCATGGATGAGATAGGGCTGAACAGTTTGGTGCTCATCAAGGCAGAGAAATACCTTGGTCTCCACAAAACAGATGTCTGAAATTTTTGATAAAAAATGAAAATACCTACAGCTTTGAGATGCCTGAACTGAGGGCAGTTCTCAGGATCTTTGCTTTGGATTTGGGTAATCTAAATTCTAGACCATTCTGCCTCTTTCTGCGGTTTAGGAAATAGAATTAATGAACAAAGCTCCAGCACCAACATTTTTTTTCTTGACTGGAAACACTTTCAAACCAATACTAAAGGCTACTGCATACCATGTCCTTGCAACTAAAAGGAGATGAACAGAGAGCCTAACGTTAGACACAGGCAGTTCTGTTCTGAGAAGCAGTCATGACATTTAAGCTAAGGAGGTACTGCAAAATGAAACACATCCAATTAACACAATTTTAAAAAAAAATCTCAAAGCCCTGTCTCATTTGCAGAACAAGTATCAGCCAGCATGAACAGCAGCGATGGGTTTATCTTCATTCTTCACTGCTTCTCTGAAGTGCAGAGAATGTGTCCCCAGGGGCTTCATTCAGCACAGTAAGTATGACAACGTCAATATGAACCAAGGTAGCAGCCCTTTTTTGCTGACCTATAGCCAACATTACAGAAGTAATATGCAGCAGGCAATTTCATATGTTGCTCTCCATATGTGTTTAAATTTTAATCTCTGTGGCTAGCATGTAACATGGGCACTGTCCTAGAGCATAAGAATACCACCAGTTGTGACATCAATGTCCTGCAGTATCATCTCTACCAGTGGGGAAGAAGAACCATCCCAAATACTCCCCGGGAGCCAACTGGCAGATCACAATGCACCTTTCTCCCCGAACTCCCTTCCCTGCACCCTGGAGCAGAAGGAGAAAGGTGTCACTACAACTGTTGCCTCCAGAACTACTGCCACCGTGGCTGCTGCTGACACCTCCATCCCCACTTGCAGCTGGAACGTAACCCTGCACAAAGCAGGAGCCCAAGAGGTCTGAGGGCCCTGCCTGTCCCCCATGCCCCTCCATCACCTTCTGCTGTCCTCAGGTTCTGCAACACACCAAAGGACTTGGGGAGGCAACAGCATGGAGCCTTACTCCTCCTCTTTACCCTTTTCCTCCCTCTCCCTGATGTTACTATACATATAAAAAACACATGCAGATGATTTCCCACCCTTCCTTTCCCCCAGGCTCTCCCATTCACACCATAGCCCTCCCAAGCTCTCTCTTCCTCCTCAGCACCTCCACGCATTTTTCATCTTCTGTTTCCCTGCCCCTGCTTGTCCCCAGGCCAGCTCTTCTCCATGCCCTGCCCCATGCAGCCTGGGCCTCTTGCTTTCTTCCAGCCCCCCTGCACCCTCCTGGACACTCTCCCAAGCATTATCATAGACAAACACGCAGAAAACATCCCAGATGCCGATCCCCATTGCCCTGCCTGTGTGGAGACACTGGGATGGATGAAGGAGCGGGGCTCCCTGATTCCAGGGACACTCTCAGTCCTCTCTGTGGGATGGGCAGTACCACTGCCAAGGTGATGTCAACAGGCCAAGGCAGGACTCCACCGCTGCACCTCCAGGCCCACTACCATTCCCCAGCCAGCAGGACGAGTCGGAGGAAGAAGCAGAACGCGAGGCTGCTCAAAACACCAGCACGTGGGGGCAGCGGCAGTCTGTCAGTTCTGGGCTCCACTCTCCTTACCTGTCCTCCCCCTCAGCTGTGGGGGTATCACTCTGGCAGCCCCAGAGTATACAACCAGGTGGCTACATCCTTCTCCACCACAGCCATAGCATGCTCGGCCGCAGTCCCCATCAAGTATCTGGTTTTGGCACAGCAGCAATGGTCAGAGCCCGTCAGGAGGCATCAAGACTGCTGCCTCCCTCTCACCACCCTCCCCAAAACCAAAGTGTGGGAGTTTCCAGAGGCAGTCATGCCCTAGGCCATGCCTCCAAGCCATAGTAGGCTTTCTTCCTGGCAACACAAGCCACTCCTTGGGAGGCAAGGGGTAAAGGGCTTACGGTGAGGGGCTCTTCATTCTCCTCAAGCCCCTCCAGGTGTTGGGTGTAGAGGTGACGCTAACTTCTGTCTCATCCCTCTTCCCAGTGTTACTCTCCTCATTATCTTCCCCTTGTTTGCCCTAAAGAAGCTGGTATTTCCCATCAGCCCTCTCCTGCAGGGCTGCAAAGGACAACTCCTTCTGCCAGAGGAGAGTCCCCATCCAGACAGTGGGGGCAGGACATGGCATGGATAGTCTGCAGAGTCCTTTATCATTCAACATCAGGAATCTTCTTGTACATCCACAGCTCCTCAAGGGACATTCAGGGCTTCCCTTGCTGAGCCTGGGGCACTTATGAATTGACTGCTTTCTGGCCCAGGAAAGCATCATTAGCCCTCCCAACAGTGAAGAATGGAAGTGGACACAACATAAGCAGATACTCACCCCACCTGGGGGAACTCCACACAAGGAGGAAGAGGGCTGCTTACAACGAAAAATTTTTACCTCTCATGCCTCCTTCCTCTGTGCGTTATTGCCTGGAGACCCAAACCTTCTCCACTGACAGCCCTCGTCTTGTGGACAGATATGGAGAGCATAACTGTGGGCCCAACATTTCCCATCCCTTGAGAGAAGATAGACATCTTCCACATTCCCAGAGAAGGCAACTTCAGGCCATGGTTGGACCCTCAGACAGCCAAGAGGGCAGGGCTGGCCACAGCTAGCTGGTAAGAATAGGGCCATTGCTGTCATTCCTCTGTGAAGGTTCAAGCTATGGGATCTCAGAACGGTTCACCCATCTTTGCACCTTGGGTCACTCCAGTCAGCACTGAATTCAAGGTCCTTGGCCGGGGTGGGGTGACAGGCCACTATCTTTGATGAGACGGGCCCTGCCTGAGGGACTGGGATTCCTTACCAATCCATTCTTTTCCATGCCAGTGACCAGTGCAGCTGCCAACAATGCCTTGGCTCCCTTCAGATGTACAGGGCAATGAGGGAGAAATTGTTCCCAATCCTAGAAAGCCACCAGCAGGGCTTCAGATGTCCTCACCAGACAGAGCACCACAGCTCCCTAAGCAGCTGGGGAAAATGACAAAGACCTGCTAGCACGGGGACTGCAGGGGCTGAGCTCACCAGGCAGAGCTGCCAGCACTGGGTGCCCAGCCCTGCCCCTGATTGCCAACCCCCGTACCTGTCAGGGTGAGGCCACAGCTCACCATCACAATCACCAACCCCTCCACCCCTCACCCTACCCCATGATTTTCCCTGCTGCCCCTGAGGACATCCGCACTTACATGGAGCAACTTTCGGGAGGTGCTTGATGTTCATCAGGCCCCTCTGATCCCCAAAGGGCTACCCACTCCCTCTGCTGCTTGTCCTTACATCAGGGGAAGAGTCATTGCTCTCTGCCAGGTACACTGGCTGGGCTGGGCTGGGGACCTTTACTCAGCAGGAGAGGGACAGAAACGTCCCAGTCCACAGGCTTTTGGGCACTACAAGGACCATGGGCTCACACAAGTCTGCAGGCTTCTCAGATCCTTCATGCTGAGGGACAAGCTGTATCACCCTCTGAAGACTCATTGCTCTGGGAAGAAGATGCAGCTGACCCTTGCCATGGCAGATTACAACCTCATCTTTATCAGTGAGGGCCCTGTTCAAGGAGGGAAGGGGACCCAGGGAGTAGAGCG
>NW_009212318.1:20390-33685 GCF_000690835.1 Fulmarus glacialis
TACACCATGGGGACCACAGCTCTGGCTACAGAACTTGCTGGTATACAGCACTGTTGGTACCACTGGCACCACCATTGCTGGCCAGTGTGTTCCTCGCCCCTCTTCTCTCTCCATCCAAGTGAAACAGCTCAAAATCCCATCATTAAACCCCATGGGATGGAGAGAAGCTCTCTGTAGGGACTGGGTATTCTCCTTGCTTTGGGCAGGAGGGTTCTCCACTGTGTTCTTGCAGGAGATCTTCACCAATCTAACTAAGTCAAGTCTAGTTGCTGCAGTGGTAGAAAAGCATGGTCTACTTTAGCTGACACATGGATAAAGTCTCATGCCGCTACCTCTGGTGGAACAGCAACCCTGTTCACCTTAGCAATGCAACCCAAGGTGCTGGAAGTCACTGAGGACATGCCCGTCACTTGATGTGCCTTTCACTCTATATAGAATGGGGGTCAGTAATCCAGTTGATGTCTGTACCCTAAAACCAGGCCCAGAACATTTATAATTATTCTAGCTGATATTTGCCTTCTTTGTTGGTCTGGTTGCTCCCAAGTGCTATTCCTGCACAGGAACTTTAAAATATCCCACTGAACTGGACTGGCAGGGGTAGATATCAGGCCACAGCATGTGTCCATCAAAAGATCACGCCCTGGTGCAAATGCCATACACCTGATTATGCTTCCTCCATCTGAATCTGAGTAGCAGAGTATAAGCCACTCCTGGCTGAATGGCATTTGTTTCACACAACAACATGTTGTAAGCTTATTCTGGCTGACAGCCAGCTGAACATGAGCCGGCAGTGTGCCCAGGTGGCCAAGAAGGCCAACAGCATCCTGGCCTGTATCAGAAATAGTGTGGCCAGCAGGAGTAGGGAGGTGATCGTGCCCCTGTACTCAGCACTGGTGAGGCCGCACCTCGAATACTGTGTTCAGTTTTGGGCCCCTCACTACAAGAAGGACATTGAGGTGCTGGAGCGTGCCCAGAGAAGGGCAACGAAGCTGGTGAAGGGTCTAGAGAACAAGTCTTATGAGGAGCGGCTGAGGGAACTGGGACTGTTTAGCCTGGAGAAGAGGAGACTGAGGGGAGATCTCATCGCGCTCTACAACTACCTGAAAGGAGGTTGTAGCGAGGTGGGTGTTGGTCTCTTCTGCCAAGTAACAAGCGATAGGACGAGAGGAAATGGCCTCAAGTTGCGCCAAGGGAGGTTTAGATTGGACATTAGGAAAAATTTCTTTACTGAAAGAGTGGTCAAGCCTTGGAACAGGCTGCCCAGGGAAGTGGTTGAGTCACCATCCCTGGAGGTATTTAAAAGACGTGTAGATGAGGCGCTTAGGGACATGGTTTAGTAGGCATCGAGGTGTTGAGTTGATGGTTGGACTCGATGATCCTAGAGGTCTTTTCCAACCTTAATGATTCTATGATTCTATGATTCTATTCTTCTCGTACCACCATCCATGGCGCTCACCACTACCTCCTGTAGGATGAGGCTTGCCTACCAATAATTTAACAACCTGTTAAAGAATATGAGCTTTATAGCAGCTTCCCAGGACCCCTGGATCAACATGTGAAAGAAGAACCATCCTTTCCCTTGTCCCAAAGGTGCTATGAGGTAGAGTAGGAAGTTGTGAGCTAAGTTTTTCTCCTACAACTACATGATGGTACCAAAGCAGTGGAGGAACATGGCAGAACAAACAGGATATTCTCAGGCTGGAGAGGCTGGCTGCCCTTAGGAATTCAGCGGGTGCCACATGCAGAAGGGCAAGCTCTGGGTCCTGGAAGAAGTTCAGGTCCAGAACACCATTGCCTGGTTGCAGACCAAGCTCCTTTGGGAGATGGATCATGGCACTTGCTTCTTCCAGAAGTGAGATGACAAAAAGACCCTTGCATCCTTGCAAAGGGTGCTGCTCCTCACGTTGGTCCAGAGCAGAGGCAAGAAGAAGGAAGGACTTTATGTGCAGCCCACTTCTGTTTGGATAACATTGATTTCTGCATTTGCCATGCTCTGAGCAAAACTAACCAATGGGCTGACCAGGACTCACTGGAGCTCCTTCCTACTGTGGCTGAGTTCTCAAAAACTCTCCACCACATGCCCAGTAACAAAACTCCAGGCTCTCCAAGGCTGCCAGGCTGAGCCTCTCAGGAGTGAAGAGCTTTGCTTCTCATGAAAAAGAGGCATGAGAGTGCCAAAAAAATTGGGACCTCTGTGAAGGGAGGGACTGCTGCACAGTGTTTCTCCTCAGCACAGATTACAACAAAAGCTATAATGCAGCTAAAGTCTGTGCTGGTATATGTGGTCCACCCAGACCAGAGCCACATGATTCCAGTCCAGAGCATGATGTGTATGATCTAAGACCACAAAGAGACAGTCTGTCATTAGCTCTCCTCCTCCTGGTCTTCCAACCAGGAGAAAGTGTTTAACAGATAGCTAATGGCTATTTTATGGGGACCCTGAGGCATTCAGTTTCTACTCCTTCATGCTTCACGGGGGTCTCTCCAGCAGCTGTGTACAACTGCAGAGTGCTTGTCCAAGCTCAAAAAGGTCCTCTTGGCTTCAGAAGGGGAGTGAGCCAGGGCTGCCCTATCCCAGCCATTGCCACTCCATCACCATAGATTCCTTCCTGTGCATTGTCTGTTAGGGCATGCTGGGCCTGGTGCTCACAGAACTAAAGTTCACGTGTGGTCATGTGGGTTTAACCCTGCTGACATGCCCCCTCGCAGTCTGGTACCAGAAGACCTGGCACACATGGGTCAACGAAGTCATGTATATAGCATCTTCCTCTGCCCAACTGGGTCAAGAGGTCTCGCCATGTGTTTGAAAACAGATGCTACGCAGGCAGCTAGCAACCTCCCAGTTGCACTCCACACCAGTAAGGCACATGCCTTTTGCTCTGAGAGCCTACCTCTGTACTACCAGCCACTTTCTGGCTACTAACTGGGATAAGAGGGAGGTCAAGAGGTCTGAGTAGCCGTAAAGGTGAGCAGAACTGATGCAGCAACTTTTCCTTCAGGGAAGGTTCTGGTCATCAACCAATGAGTGCTGACCATGCTTCAATACTGCGTCAACACCCTGTGCCCTATCCCTGCAACACTGACCAGCCTCCAAGAGAAAGTATTGGACTTCTGAACGGTCTTTTATAGTTCAGGCAGTCCAGCCTTGATTGTGCTGGAATGTGCCTTCCCCTACCACCTCCAAGATGTCTGTCATTCTACACCACTGATGCAAGAGGCCTCTTGCAAGACCTTCTTGAACTACTGGTCTTTTACAAGGCCCTTGTCAGAACCCGGAAGCGGAGTAATCAAGTCCCTCATGATTACCAGAGAGGGGGAATCTCCCTGTTGAGCCCCAGCTGAACAAAACTCACCTCCATGTGCAGGCAGAAATCTCGTCACTGTATGGAAGGATCATCCTGCAACATCACTAAAACTGGGGACCACTGGGTCTATGGTCAGTAAGTCTGGGTCAACCCCACACTGCTTGCCTGGTGTACAGTGTAGAACACCCACATTATACCACCATCCCTTACCTCAGACAAGTTCCACAGTCCTCCAACACCCATCTCCATGGAGCTACCTCTGAGGCCTTGGCCTGTGACTCCCTGTCCAACTCACACATCACTTCAGTAAGGTTTGAACAACCAGATGACCTCCCTTGAGCACGCCTCTATACATTCATGCATCAATCGCTCAACTTCCTCACCCTTACACACAATCACGATGCATGGTTATAGGACCATTCATTGTCAGGAGAGGATGAGGACCTGATGGCCAGTTTCTGCTCTGAGCTAATTCAATGGACCACTGGGAACATCAGCTGGAAAAATCCTCCATCAAGCAGAAGGCACAAGTTTGTTCACAGGACCCCCTCACTCATGCCTCTTATGCAATGAGAGGGAGACTGGCACGTCTGTACATCAACCATGCCAGCCTTCTGACTCCTCCAGAACTTGTTATTGAGATTATGGCTGCACTTCTCACATCTTTACTTGTACAGTTCCCATCCCAAGACCTACTAAATACTGGGCCCTCTTTATCAACTTCCCTGTTTCTCACCAAGATGGCTATCTCCAGCTCCAGGAGGAGGAAAACCCAAGGTCCCAGCAACTAGCAGTGCTATTTCTATTCCCTTGTTCTGGGCAGGGCATCAGTAGGCAGCATCCACCAGTCCCTGGATACTATGGAAATACAGGGGTGCTCTGCTCACTGTTCCTCTCTGGTTCCTTATTTTTAGCCTGTTAGTCTTTATCCTTGTTCTCTTTTCTTATTTTTTTCTTCTCACCCACATCTCCACCTCCCCCAGTGATTGTCTTTTCTTCTGCCTGGTTTCTTTTCTTCACTCTCTTCTTCTTTTTGGGGGCAGTGGGAAAGTAGGCATTTAGTGTTCATTTGGGATGGATATCAGCTTGTCCCTAAAGTGGGAGTGGATGCGTAAGAAAGAACATAACAACAGGGGAAACAGTAGTGATATTTTCCCAGAATACTTGTCCTAGCCTCCCACAATTTACCCCTCAAGTAGTTCCTGTCACAGAGTTGTTGCCTCTGTATTTAGTTATCTTTAAAGGAGTTTTCTTCTATTCATCTGTTCACTTTTTAAACCAAAGAAAACTTTTAGTACCCATAGCTTCCTATGTCAAGGAGTTCCACAATTTAACTCTGCATTATATGAAGAAGTGCTGGCTTTTGTTTGTTTGAAACTTGCCACTTGCTAGTTTCATTTGATGTCTAGATTCTGTTTTGAAAGAGATAATGAAATATTATTCCCTCTTCATTTTCTCCATGCTGCTTATATCACAGAGAAAATTCAGGATATTACAGATATCTGTCGTAACTTTCCCTAATCATCTCTTTTCCGTACTTGAGAAATCCCTGTCTATTTAAATGGCTCCTCACATATAAGCCACACCATACCTTTGATTGTCTTTGCTGCCCTTTTCTGAATCTTTTCCAGTTTGATTACGTCCTTTTTGAAATGGGAATGGACAATCAAGGACAACACATGATATTCAAAATATGGGCATAGCATGGATTTTGCAGAGCATAATGCTGTTTCTCATTTTATTCTCTATTCTTTTCCTAATTACTAACATTTGATTGGCATTTTTACTGGCACTGAGAATTAAGCTATCCATTACAACCCCAAGATCTCATTCTTGCATGGAAATAGTAAACTCAAAACCTCCATCACTGCAAGTGTAACACTAGAATTGCTTTTCCTGTGTGCATCATTTTACATTTATCTACATCAAGTTTCACCCATAATTTTAACACCTAGTCACTCGATACTGTGAAATCCTTTTGCAAATCTCTGCATACAGCTTTTTGTTTGCTTCCCCAAATAATTACTGTCATTATCATACTTTGTTACCTCATTATTTACCCCTCTTTTTCATATCATTCATGGATATGCACAAATCTGAAAAAATATCCCTGTGAAAACTGGCTATTTCATGCTAATCCTTGTTTCCTATTTTTATCCAGCTACTCGATAATTTCAGGAACGTCCCTTTGATCCAACAGCAGATTCATGTCTTTAACAGCCTGGGGTCCATGACTTTTACAAACGTGCTTTGGAAATCTAGGTTGACTATAGCCATTGGATCTTCTCTTTGTCAATACGGTTGTTGACCCCTTCTAAGACTTGTAAGGTGTGATATTTCTTAACAATGGTGGTGTTAACTCTTCCTCAGTATATCTTATTTGTCCATGCATGAGCTAATTCTGTTCTTTAGAGTAATGTTTATTAGCTTGCCTGCTAGGCTTATCTCGCTTACTAGCCTATAGTTTCCCAGATTTCAAAATAATTTTAAAAACTGGCATCACATTAGCTACCTTCCAATCTTCTTGTACCAAAGTAATTGGAAGGCGTTACAAATCATAATCAGTAGTTCAGCTCTTTCAGCCTCAAATTTCTCCAGAAGTCTTGCATGAATACCATCTGATGACTTTTACTCGTTTGTCTACCTGCTCTACAACCTCATTTACCGAGGCTTCAATTTGAAGCTGATCTTCTGATGCATCCCCAAGAAGGAAAAGTTCCACAGGATAAACTTCCACAACTTCCTCCACAATGAACACATAGAAAATTGTTCTTTGTTTTTTTGAGGTTGGGTGGTGGTGGTGTGGTGGTGGTGTTCTGCTATGGTCTTAATCTCTCTGAGTCACCTGAAGCCTCTTTAGTAGTAACATCATGCACTAAGTCCTAATCATCGCACACGACAAGGTACTTGTCTTTTGCAGGCTCTTTGAATGGCTCCTGAAGTAAACATTTAATTTGCCAGCCTACCCATAGGGTTAACTGGAGTCCCTCAGTTACTACTGAGTTTCCTGCCTTCACAGCCTCTGATCTTCCTCTGGCTGTCACAGCTTCCTGTCACCATCCTGGCCAGTGATCATAAATGGTCACTATTATAATCCCTAAAGCTATTTTTTCCATGTGGAACGTCAATCCACATGCTAGCCATTTGGATCACCAAACTATTTTCTCCAATTTAGTTAAGAAATTTTGCACTGAAACTTTCCCCATAAGCCATGTCTGATCAGCATCTGTGGATACAACCACATCTTCCCAGGATACAGAAACTACGTTTCCCTTAAAAGTCTAGTATACGCCTGGACTTGAGAACTTGGGGCTTAAACTCACAGAGAAACATCCTGATCATCTAATCTGACCTCCTTAAAATCGGAGAGGCTAAAGGTGTTCCATTTATTAATTATATTTTCTGTTGCTGTGCTTGAACCATTTGATTTTTTGCCATTCGTTCCCATCTGAATGTATCTGCCATCCTTCCATCGCATCTTAACTGTTTTCTGCTAGCCTGAAGAATCAGATGGTTTTGAGGTTTTTTTCTTCACTCTAACACTCAGAGACTGTCATCGAATCACTTCTGTAAGTTTTTATTCATGGTTCCGTGTTTATCTTCTGGCCATTCTTCAGTTTTGCAGTACTTCTCAAAGTGATAATAATAGAATTACACAAAATAGATGAAAAATAATTTTTTCACAAGTGCCAAATGCAAAGAAAATATAACCACCTCTCCTCCTGTTCTATATTCAGCTCTTAATAGATCAAAGAACCACATTAGCTTCTTTGGCTGCAGCATCACAATAGTAGATGTTGATCTACTGATTATCTGTTCAGATATCTATAATCTTTTTCAGTGTGACTGCTTTCTAACATTGAGCTCTGGTCCTGTAAATACTGTTCACACTCTGTCATTAGATATATGAACTCATATTTGGTTAGATTGAAACACACGCTGTCTGTCAAGATTCAGTACTCCAGATGAATCAAACTGTTCCATATCAGTGATTTATCCTTTTAATTTGTATTTTCATTCTTAGCAGTTCTTCCGGTCTTTGTAGATTCTACCAAGTCTTATCAGTATTTTAGATTTCCCTCAGGATTTTGAGCAATATGTTAAAATCACATGGTACTGACAACTATATTGAGAATTGCGGGATCACATAAGGAACACAAGCTTTTCAACAACGATTCTTTCTTTGTTACTATTTTGCTATTTATTGAATTTTGATGCAGTTAAAATGTATCATATTCATATATTATCAGTCAAAGAATCATGTGGTACTAAGTTGGTTGCTAAGTGATTAGTGTTTTTATCTTTTACCAATCTAGTATTTTAGATCCATTACCATGATTGCAGGTAAAGGTACTTCTATCATAGAAGTACTTGGCTGCAGGGAGTCTCATAAAAGTCATGAAATGAAGTTAGCTTGACAGGATCTGTTTTGCATAAACCCATTCTGACTAGCGTATTGTCCTTCTAATATTTTATTGGGAATTATATCAGATTGACAAAAGTATCTAGGTCATCTCACAGAATTTTTAAAGTTGTGATAAAACCCCAGCTTTTCAATTCCAGATCTTCCTCGCTATTTCAAGACTTATTGAAAAAAAAAGCTTTGACTTTTTATCCAACTGCTTAAAAACACTTGAGTGCAAGTTATCTTGAATTGGCTGTTGTAAGTATCACTCTAAAATCATGGTTGTTTGCTATTGGAGAGTATATGCTTATTAAATGAGCTGAAAACTATTTTTCTCCTAATTCCCCCAAGAAAACAGGCCTAAAATATTTATTGATTAGTTCACTTTTTCTGCTTCAATACATATCAGTCTATAGAAGTCAGACTCCCAGCTCTATCATGTCAATGAAATACTACTCATTACTTCCATTTTCCCATCAGCTCCTTTGTAATTTCTCTCATAATTCTCTCATATTACTTCCCATAAGAGTTCACAAAGTCAGTATGTTGTCTTTCAGTTCTGTTCCTCAAAATCACATCTGTTGTGTTCTCCACACACACACAAGGAAGAAAAAAAAAAAGTCTTAGGTCAATCAGCAACATGCCAAAGACTCTTTTCTTATACTAATGACTGTTGCTGATACACTTATCTTGCACATGTTTTTTAGTATGGTTTCCTTTATAAAGCTAGACTTATGCAATCATGCTATTTGTTAGCCCTCTCCCCACAACAACTCTGAAACCACTAGCCTTTCTCAGTAACCCTGACAAGAGAGAGAGGGGTCTCAGAGACGATCAGTTTGTCTGCACTTCATGACAACTGGCTGCTAGGTCCGGGAGGCAATCTCTGTTCAGATCCTTACTGGCAGAAGTAAGTTCTTATCCCAGAGCTCTTTAGTTGAGTTTTTAAAGTGATCAGATTGAGAACTGCTCGAAAGAAGAAAGGCCAGACTGGGAAGAAGTAGGAGTAATGAAGTGAGACCAAGCACAAAGCAGTCTGATCTGGAAGGGAAGGTGTCCCTTTGTCCCTCTGCTCTGCTTGTTTCTCCCCCAGATAAGGAGCAAGATACCTGGATGCCCTGCTTCAGGTATTCCCACTATTTTACTGACATTGCCTATAAAGTGGAGGTTTCTGCACAGAGCTCTGTGCTCCTTCCCTTTCCACCTGTGTGCATGCAAGTAAATCAATATACCCCTAATGCCATGACTCAGTTTCCTTCTGCATTACTATTTCCTCTCCTAGGCTTCTCCCTCTCTTTATTTCTTTTCACTGACTCACTCACATGGTGAAAGAGGGAGGAACTGGACACGGGGCCCCCTTCATATGATGTATGTATGCAGATTGGATGTCTCCCTTTTTCACAGTACAAGTGCACAGACTACACTTACCATACCAGATCTCACCCCACACACCTTCAGATCTGTGCGGGGATGAGTAAGGACGACAATGAAGGGGATGCTCGATTCCTCCAGCTGCTTACCCCCTCTCCTGTCAGTCTCCTATCCTGCTCCCACTCTGCTGAATCGAAAGTGGCTGGATTAGAAGAAGTGGGTGGTCTTTGGCTCCATCTCTCCTACCGTGGATGCTATGAGCAATTCATTTACACTTAGTATAGCACATCCAGCGAGAAAGCAACATAGAAAGTATGTACTCCTGTCTCTGTCAGTACACTGACCATTCCTTGTAGAGGGGAGTCCAGCAAACCAGCTAGGTGGCTTTGGCAGCTCAGATTTGACCCAGAGATTGATAAATGAAGAGCACTGTCTCTTCCATTCTGCATAGCCTATCCAGTGACTGATACTCTGTGCACGAGCCTAAACCAGCTATCACTTGAGTGGTTTCTTGCAAAATTCCCAGACCAAACAAACATGGGGAGGAGTTCAGCTGACAGCTGGGATTATTATGGTGAGGAAGTTTTTGGCACACGGTACTCTCAGTAGTTAAAGGAAAGCGGAGACGGGGTGAAGATATAGTAGGAGTGTACTAATGACATGTAGAAGACCTGGGGTCCTCTGGCAGAACAGGCCTAAAGCACCAGATCAAGCCTGACTCAGAAAGTCAACCACTCCAGGCGTTAGATCCTAAGCATAGGATCACAGGATAATTCAGGTTGGAAGGCACCTCTTTAGGTCCAAACTCCTGCTCAAAGCAGAATCAGCTATGAGGTTAGACCAGGTTACTCAGGGCTTCATCCAGTCTGGTCTTGAAAACCTCAAACAATGGACACTGCACAACCTCTCTGGGAAACCCCTTCCAATGCTTGACACTCCTCATGGTCAAAAAGTTTTTCCTGATATCCAGTGTGAGCAGCTCCAGTTTCTCCTTCCCCACACTCCAAAAATACTATTAGTTTTTAATTTCTTGGAATATTTTTCCACCATTTTATGTGACTTCACTTATGTCTGCGGCAGGCTTCTGTGCAAAGACATGAGAGAAATAAGAGACACCACCGGAAAAAACAGAGAGCAATCTTGAGCTTAATAGGCTTGAGCTTTCTATTCATTTAAATCCATTCAAGGAATTAAGAGAGATCTTGTCACACTAGCCAGAACAGACAATATTAGGACATGTCTAAGCTGTGGTCAAAGGTACACTTGCAATGCATTCAGACATCTATGCAGGCCTGAAATCTTAAATTTGGCTAATTCATTTATTGACAATAATCAAGCTGATCTTTGCATTTAGTTGGCACTCAAATATCTACAAGTTCCCAGCTGGATTTTGCAGCCTTAACTGTCCAGCAACCTCAGTGAAAACCTCCTTTACATTCACTGAAATTGAGTCCCAGCTATCATGAGTCACTAGGCAGCTCTCTGGGAACTACGATGGGGTAATTATCACCAATATACAGATCTGACTTGTAGCTATTATCAGAGGCAGAAGCCAGCTGCAATGTGCATTGTGTAATTGCTATCATGCCATGTAACACAAAGCACATGTATGACATTGAGGTGTGAGTGGGTGGCGAAGGTGATTGGGTATCAGTTTAGCCTTTTAAGATCACTTTTCATCTTTTTTCATACCCTAGGCAATCCTAATCTGATCATTGCCATTGTGCTTTCTGGTGTCCTCTGTAAGACTGAAAGATGTTATATGACTCCATTTCAATTTTACGCATATGGAGCTGCTCTGTTATGACCCTCTCAATTACTTTTCCCCAGGGAGAAATAACCAGAAAACTCATATTTAGGAAAGAAAATGTAAAGTTGCACATCACTAAACATGTGCAAACTATGACATCTAACTAGATCATAGTAAAACGTCCCTGCGGGAAATGGAGAAATCATGTGGCTTGCTTAAAACTGGAATGGAAAAAGGCCTGGAGCAAGCTCAGGGCACAATCCTGCACTGGCCCTTGTGTGGTGAATAAACTAAATGTGACTGATTACAAGCTTTCTATCACTGATTAAAACCTCCCAAATTCTGAGTTCAAAATCTGCTACATGCAAATTCCAAAGTAAAACCAACATAAGCGTACCACCCTTCTTTTATCTCTTGGACCTACCTGGTCTTGGAAAGGCAATACAGAGCCTGCATATTGAACTAAAACCACTGATTTCCCCAAATAGGTCTGAAGAATCCTCCCAATAACTCCAGTAGGGCTGGAGTGAAAAATCTAGGCTGCCAAATAAGAATTGTTTTGAACAAACCTCCTTAGGTGGAGGAGTCCAAGTAAAACTCAAGGATCCCACCTTCATCCAGTCCAACTTCTAGGACTCTAAACAGATGAAGCCCCTACTGAAGCAAAACAGCGTAAAAGTTTCACATGACGCAGACATCAGGCACTATTACTACATTTATATCAGACTCCCACAGAGATTAGAATCACAGTTTTGCAATCTCCCTTAACACACACCTCCATAACATGAGGTTAAGGAAAATTCCTCAGTTAACTGTATAAACAGGTCCCTAATGTCCACTGTGCTCTCACCATCTAAAATGAGCATATATTGCATAAACCAAAAGTCACTATAGTATGGAAAGTCCTATATCTCTACCACTAAGGTCTATATTTAAGGAGTGCAATTTGCAGACAAAGTGAATTTTCAATTGTCATTATCTCATCATCATTTTAATGCATAGATGCTCTTTTATATTTTCATCTATGCCCACATATCCGTATGACATTTATAAATATATATATAAAAAAAAAAATATTCATATATATATATATGAGAATGATACTTGCAATAGCTCAGTTATACAAGGCTTTAAGGCTTTTTTGTAACACAGATTCCAGGTCACAGATCATAAAAATGCTGCCATGCATAGGAACAAATACTTGTGTGGTTAAGTACGACAGCTTAACCACATTTTGGAGTGGAGAGTGGATGTTACTAGATGTGTGCTTGTTCTTTATTTGAACAGTGTTGTGGGGAGAGGGACCAAGAATTAACGCTGCTAGTTCAGACAGACATTTATAAAAGGGGTATAAATAATTTGCCAGCTAACACGATAATAATGCCCTTGGCAGTGTGTACGTGTGGAGGATATGGGAAAGGCAGGAAAGGGAGGCACTACATGTTTTGATATGCTATAGAGACACAGATCCAGGTGAGCTTGAAGAATCTTAAGGGAAATATTGCAGTGAGCTTTGCCATGTGGACATTACAGAAGACATAAGAGATTTCTTTAGGTCATGAGGATGTTTGAGACCAGTAAGAGACATAGGCTAGAAGTGGGAATTAAATCCCAAAGTAGAAATTGGAGTCTGTGTAGTTTAAAGTTTGCTGTTGCAGGAGTAGATGGTTCCCTGGAAGTGCTCATAAAGGGCTTTTCCATTGAGCCAAGAAGTGTCACAGCACCAGGCTTTGACACAGTCCCTCAGATTTATTCTGGGAAGGCAGTTCAACTCCCTTGCCCTCAGAGGTTTCCTGTTCCCACAGATGTCACAGTGCCTGTGTGCTTTGTGGAAAGGCTTGAGAGAGAGACATGAACTACCAAACGAGCTGTGTTTTTCTCTCAGAGATTGTTTTGGTGGCTTGAATGACATGTCCCCATGTAACTGATGGCTGTACATGTGGTTTGCAGAGAAAGAAATTTTCCTGCGGGGAGGAAAGTGTGCCTCAGGATGCTGCTTTTACCTGTACAAACCTGCGCTTGGGGATCAAGGGATCTTTTGGTATCCGCATGTGTGTAGGAGGGGAGAGCTAGGTTACATAGCCTAAAGGCTCGAGATCCTCTGCTATAAAATGTGCGTGGCCCAGCGGAAAGATGCGATTCCTCCCACTGTGTCCCCTCTCAACGGCTCTGCGAGAGGGAAGGGATTCAGTTTTGTTTGCTGTTCTCCATTGAAGTCTACGTAAGGGGAAGAGGGAGAGAAGACGACACGCAGATCATGCAATGTTATGTATACTCGGATAACAAAAAACCGCTACGGAGCAAAGGAGGCAGCCGCCGGCCGCCTGATCCCGCTGGGGGAGGCACGCCCCGCACTCATCCCCTTCTCCGGAGGCACCGCACTGACCCACATGTTCCACGACCTTCCGCCACGGGTGACACGGGGAGATGTCTCCCCCGCCCCGGGCATGCCCCGCAGCCCCGC
>NW_009212319.1:0-1411 GCF_000690835.1 Fulmarus glacialis
ATAAATCAAACTCTTTTGAGACTATAGAACTACTTCACTGTAGTTCTTCTTATGTTAATCTCACCCTCTCACAGCTTTGGTTTCCAATTATAGAACAACATTTCCAAAAACAGTGTATTATTACATATATACAAACAAAACCCAATATAGCAATCGTAAGAATACCTAATAACTGTCTCACCCATTGACTACGGTCAGGAATCCAGGAGGTTAACCATTTGAATGTTTCCTCAAATCCATATGAAGTGTCATCTTTCTGTATTTCATGGAGCAATTTTGTCTGTTTCCGAATTTCTTCTAAAGCAGTAGAAATTCTACCACTTTGCCAAGATATACTAGCTGGCATAGGGATTCCAATTAAGGGAACTCCCTTCTTTGAGTGCTCCGGAAAATAAGTGCAGCCCAACAATCTGACTTGTTAGCAATCTGGACTGTTCTTTGTAACAAGTCTACATGTAAGTTTCTTTTCCATGGATTCCCTGATCCCTCATGGAATAGTTCTATCCAAAAGCAGCAAAGGAATATCAGGTCTCTTAGTGTTTTCATTCCTTACTCAAAAGTTAATATCAGTGTATAATATGTCAAAGTTCCAGATGCAATTTGCTACATTCGAGAGAGTTCCAGCTTTAATGGTCCTGTGCTCTCAGAAGTCCATTCTCCTGGTGGAGCTTTCTTCACATGAGTAGAGCGTATCCAGAGTGCCTGCTCCTTGATCTTGATTGCAGTAAAGGTGGTCAGCAACACTTGGAACGGTCCCTTCCACTTTTCTTCCAACGGTTGACCTGCAAAAACTTTGACATAAACCCAATCCCCTGGCTTAAAAGGGTGAACCGGTTGGTCTAGGCCCCTAGCTCTGGTTCCTAAAACAACTTTTTCTATTTGGCCCAATTGTTTTTCTAGAGCAATCATATACTGTTGCAAATATCCTTCTCCTAACTGATTCAAATCTTCTCCTCTATATTGCAATTGGTGTGGCCTTCCAAGTAGGATTTCAAAAGGACTTACGCTTTCTTTAATTTTCGGTTTTGTTCTAATCCTAAGCAACGCAAGTGGAAGCGCTTGATACCAATATAGATTAGTTTCTTAACAAATTTTGGCTAGTTGTTGTTTTATCAAATGATTCATCTTCTCAACCTGCCCACTTGCTTGGGGTCAGCGGCGTATGTAACTGCCACTCAATCCCTAGCATTTTACTAAGTTGTTGAACTATTTGTGCGCAAAAGTGAGTACCTCTATCTGATATTACTGCTGGTATGCCAAATAGAGGTATAATTTCATTCAGCAATGCTCGGATGACTTCTCAAGCTTTGTTTGTTCTGCAAGGGAAGGCTTCTGGCCAACCTGAGAATGTGTCTGTTAACTCTATCAAGTACCACCACCCCCCTTTTCTTGGGAGTTAGGAAAAGTCTAT
>NW_009212320.1:0-9045 GCF_000690835.1 Fulmarus glacialis
CCCCCCCAAGTTGGGGCCTAAAGTGCTAGTTTCCAGCATGAATACATTTATATAGTAGTTATGAGTTGTAAAAGGCTGAAGGAAATGTACAAGCTGGATAGAACACATCTACTTTGACTCACAAAGGTCTGCACAAACATTTGCTTTCACTTCGTTACTAACTTTTCAGCTTCATGTTCAACTCTATGCATATATATATATATATATGAGAATGAAATTCAGTCTAGATTATTGAAGGTCACCCTGCATTAGTTACAAACATGCAAAAAACACAAACAGTAAGCTATTGGTATTCGTAGCAGAGCGTATAGGGGTTAGTACGAAAATTAAGGTGGAGTACTTCAATCCAGAAAGTTCAGTGCAAACCCTCAACTCAAAAATAAAATATTTTTACGATAAAGTGAAAATCAGAGACTCCTAATGAAGAACTAACCAGGATAGGCATGTTCCCCAGCAAAAGCTGCTTTTACTAGGATGGTACAAAGAAATATCAATGAAAAATACCTCACAGACACAGTATTACCTGACCTACCCAAAATTACTCTCCCAATTGAATTATTACTTGCTTAAAGAATCAGAACCATGCTAAATACACACCACACAAAAACTGAATTAGCATGGGCTGTAGACTGAATGCGTCTTTAGAGATCAGAAAACTAGTTCAGCAAATACACTATATATCTAAAATTTCATTCACTAATTCTAAACCCATCAACGTAATTCACAGCAATTTTTACAGGATTTTAACAAATCTGATATATTTACCACAGAGAGAACTTTCTCAGAGACACAAACTGGGAATAAGACTGGCCATCCATACTCAGCTCTGTTCAGAGAGCATCATCTTTATACTATTTTGAAAAAAACCACTTTGCTACCATTAACAGAATGTGCATCCAGGATAAGCATGTATGTTTTTATAATTCAATAATTTCAGCACTGAAGTCAGTCCCATCTCAGAAAAACAACTCAATCATATTTTTCCTTCATTATGCACAAATAACTTCAGAATCCTGAAAATATCTGTTGGTGTCTTCCTCAGGTTAGATTCCTTTTTTTACACATGTGTATCATCTCTATACCCAGTGTATACATTCTCACGATAAAAATTCACAGGCTTACAGGTTTCTTTCTTAACATATGACCTTTTCCTAGCAAGAAAATAAAAAAGAAAAGAAAAGAAAATGGAAAACAAAAAAATCTTTTCCTTGCTTGTACAATTCCTCCTCCTTCACCATTTAAAGCAATTTACGATGATCATTATTATAAAGGAAGTATGAGAGCTAAACTGAATTTTCAGAGTAAAAGGGTGACAGCACCATCAGGTGGCTCTGTAAGGCACTATTTACTACTGGTATAATACATGATAGAAAAAAAAAAATATTATTTTCCAGATATGTACAGAATGGACTTCTTAAAATTAGTTTGAATTGTGACAGATTAGATCCTGTAGAAGTCTAATCTATTTTGAAGTCTATAATAAGAATAAGCATATTGAATTTTTTTATATGGTTATTGTGGTAATTTTATGGAATTTATGTGGTAATTTTGTGGAATTACCTACATTTTATTATGATACTAATAAAGGAATAGCATGATGTTATTATTAATGGAACAGAACCTTTGCACGGCAGGAAGAGTCTTGTACATTCTAACCGCACTGGTGGGAGTCTTCAGCAGCTGGATGGCCCTGCTCGCCAACATATCCTCTATGATCTGGGAAAATACTGAGCAGATAGCAGCCTCACATCAGTTAGACTTAATTTCTCTGGCACCTAGAAATCCGAAATTAAATCCAAACTGAATCCCACCCAGAGGGACATCAGCTCTAAAAAAAGAGAAGTCAGCTTGTGTGTCTAGAGGAATGAGATTAAATTACTAATAATAAGCTGTTAAAATATAAAAGCCTGTTAAGGAGAATGACACGTGCAGACTGTCATCTTACTACGAGATTATTTAATCTGTACATTTTTGCTTCTCTTTTCTGGGGGCAACACTTGACAAGTAAATGAACTTTACACAGAACAAGAGTGGTACATTTAGAAACATATATTAAACATATTAACATTTTTAATAAACTATTAGTTTCTGTGATAATGAAAAATACGTATTTCCGTGACATATGAAGTCTTCCACGTTTTGCAAATCCAAATTAAAAAAAAAAAAAAAAACAAACAGAAAGTCAAACAATCATTCTCTCACTTCATGCATATGCTGCTTTTTTGTAGATGTACCCTACATACAGAGTAGTGAGCCTTACATGACTGAAAAAACATTTCAAAATTATGAGCAACTTCAAATACCACAGCTGACTCCACTGAAGAGTGAGGATTTTCTGATGAAAAACTGATATCCTGAACAAAGCATTAGAAGTGATGGCTGCTTTTAAAACACTAGTCACACTATACAGTCTTAAGGAAGATTATTTATTCCAATCCCTTACTAATTCAAATGAGCATATGTTTCTAAATAAAAATAATACGAAAGAAAACTTTGCTATAGAAATACATCATCCAATCAGATCACTGGCATTTCTAGCCATATTCTAACATCTACAGAAGAATGCTCAGCACAATTTACTCTACTTACTGTAAAACTGAAAAGTGATTTTAAAAGGCATTTTTAAAACAAAGAGATAACAATTTGTATACTTAAACTTATGTACATGGTTGAGTATCTTGAACCGAAATCTGTGCTTGCTGCTCCCTAAGAAGCTATATATACACACTATTATTCAACATTTCAATATTCCAAAGATCCTAGGCACTCACAGTCTCTAGATTGAACAGCCCAAAGCCTGTATGATATTTCATTAGGCATGATGCAGAAACTGAGAAGAGAGTTTTAGGGTTAAGAAAGAAACGGGTTACAGTAATTAGATCATACGGGTTTTCGTTTACGGTATATGCACATAATGATGACTCCGTTAAAGTCAATTTTTATGGCATAGTAACGCAATTCTTGAAGGCAAAACAAAAGGAGTATATTCCTATAAGATCTGCTTGAGAAAAGTTGGTAGTTTCATTTTTTAAAATAGCATGCAGTAAGTAATATTTTCAGCATATGGAATGATATTCTTAACAAGTAAAATATAATACAATTTAAATGCATCAAATCAGAACATGAAACTTAATATAGAATATTTTTTAAAGTAGTGATATCTACTTCTTTCTAAACTCACTAAGGTCTTTTTTTTTTTTCCTCTTGAAGACAGGTATGATCTAATATAAAAATATGAGGAAACAGGATCGTTTCCACCAAATAATGTGCATGAATCGGCAGTGTGATTATGTATGCGATCTGGATTAAGATGACATGCAACATCAGCTTCCAAAAGGAGAAATTATAAAAACAACAAATTGAGAAGTTCAGGAATATTTTTAGTGACAAAACAGAGTTCACTACTGCACGCATCAGTGCTAATATTGTGATTGCCTAAAATGTTCAAACTAGCCCACTGCAGATTAGATCTAAAGGCACAGGTGTTTCATGTTACTACTAAACTGTAATTATGAGGTTCTAAACATTTCTAAACTATAGAAATGTAATTTTATTATTCATCTTCATTTCAAATTACCAAGAAGCATTCATAAAGAATTAACATCTTATTCTGTTCAATTATACCAGCACCCTTTCTTAACATACAGTGAAAGAAATTACACCATGATAAAGTATATAACTTCTGAAACAGTGAAATTCAGTATCTAAGTATTTATAAATGTATTTATATAACTGACTTACAGCCAACAGAAACGTGACAGTAATAAATGGCATTTGTAGTGATTAAAGCAACTTAATTGCAAAGATGACCCAGTTTAGTACACTTTTTCAAACTCAAAAACAATAAAAGTGTTGTCGTATATATACAGTCTTTAAAATCTGCAGTAAAAACAATATAAATGGACTGTTACTTAACTTACTAACCTGTACATTATTCAGGTAAAGTATCCTATCTGTAATGGAATTAAAAAGCTTTTTAAAAATACTGACAAAGACCGAACAATAAATTGATGCACTTCTAATAACCCTAAATCATCTAGCTCTTTATGCCAAGAAGTGTTGACAATACCAACTTCAAGGTCATTGTCAAGGTCATTGTCAACTTGGTAAGTCATTAGCAAATAAAATATGGCTTAATTGGAGCAAACTCAGCAAGGAGCTGCATTATTTTAAGTGAACACTGCAATATAACTTGAAGAAGAATTACTAATCGCCACTCCCGTTGACAATGAAATGGATGAAGAAGGTGCTTTGTAACTTTTTTCCTATGACTTTCCCGTAATTAAATATGGAAATAGATTCTCTGAAGAATTAAAAGTCCCTGAGTGCATTAATTCAGGCACTAATGGACTGCCTTCCAGTGTTACAGCACACAGGTAGTTCCCAGCATGTTACCAACATTAGCTAATATATCAGTGTCAGACTCCAGCAGTACCCTTTAGTTTGAATACCCAACCCTGTAAAGCAGATTTAGGCTGATTACACATGCTGTTTTAAAAGGACGTATTTTTCATATTCTGAAATACCACCTGAAACTTTATGTGCATTGATGAAATAGCCTGAGTAAGACCTGAGATCCAGTTGCCTGAAGATGTATGCAGATGTATACACACACAGAGTGCTTATGTAGCCTTTATAGCCACCTCACTAACCTCTAGCATAACAATTGTCAATGGTTTGGTTTTCAATTTTTTTTTTTTTTAAATAAAACACCTTTCAAAAATAACCTAATTTGCATATTTTTCCTCTTTCCCAGCACAATATATCACAAACTCCCTAACACAATTATACCATTGAGGGTTATAACATTTAAACTAAGGGAGTTCCTCTCAACACAGACCTCTTGATACTGCTGCTCTGTTCAAACACTCTATTTTCCCACTTTATGCCACAGAATTATTCACTTCCTCCAGCTCTCACTTAAAACCGTATTTTATGGGCAAGCAGCCCTAAATCTCCAGAGCTCCCTAGGTCCCAGCCTGATACACCAGTCCTTATACATTTTTAAAGCAACTGCCAATCTATCAAAGCATGGTAATACTCACCAGAAGAGCAAGTCAAAATGAACAACTGGTTTTTTTAAACTAACTCTGTGATATTTATAGAGTACATATGTTTAAATAGCTAAAATATTTGCATTATAAAAAAGGATTTTAATTTTTTTGTTTTAATTGAAGATTTTGCACATCTATATCTGTATCAGAGGGCCTAGCTCAGTAACATAATGCAAATTTGTTGCTCTTCCTTGGCATTACATGTGGGCACCAATCCACTAAAGCACTTCAGTATGTCCATAACTTAAAATATGTAAGCAGTCCTACTGCAGTCACATGCAACAGTTACATGTTAATAGTTAAATACATAGTTAAGTGCTTTGCTGGACTGAGGCCTACATTTGTTTGACAGGGAAAAGTGCTTCGGGAATTCATTGCTTATCCAATATATGTACCCATAGTAAGAAAAAAGCAGCAGCTTGAGGAACCTTAGACGAGTGGATTAGGCTTTGAGGCACAATGAGAGAGCTCTGACCTAAAAAATACTGGTTGTGTAAAATAAAAATAAAGATTTAACCCAACAATCACTACACATATTCTGTCACTTCTCTAGGGAAAAGACAAGGCCAAAATAGCTGTTGCAAGTGCTGAAAGCACACTCAAAATAGTTTATTATCCACTTAAGAACTTACATATTGTATCCGTTTTTCATGTTGTTTCTTGTTGTGCTATTATATTTTAACTGTGAAAACTCATTAAATTATTAGAGCTTATGTACTGTTTTTATTTAAGCAAATTTATATTAAACAAATAAAAATATATAATCAGGTATTTTTTGCTAACAAGAAAGCACTGTCAAAAACCCCAGAAGACAGAACTGACAGTATTTGAAAGCCCTTTCTCTCCTGAGGATCATTATGCTTTAGTTTTATGTTGTTGGTGTGTGTCCCTGATGCACTTGGTAGCTATTATTGCTCATATATATCCACACACAAAGTATTAACTGATTCCACTAAACCTGTAATAAGTATTACGGGAAACATGCTTCTGCAGCAGGTTTTCTGCTATGAAGTAGCCTTGCAAACAAGTCCTTAGAACTAACGAAAAATCATCCAATTCTAAGAGAAACAGGAGGTTGATGAGACTCAGGCATGATTATCTCTACCCACAGCAGAGTCAGAAACATATCAAGAAAAATAAAGTATTTTATTAAAACCAAAATAGATATAGAACAAGAGGTTCAACATATGAACAGCCTCCAATGAATCACTTAAACGTTTTCCCCTCTAACCCTTAATTTTGACTTTAAAAGTATGATCTCAAATTGTGACCAGTATTTCTATGCTGTATCTAAGTCCAAAACCCAACTAAAACAGTGCAATGAAACCCAAGATGCCAAAAAAAAAAAAAAAAAAAAAAAAAATCTATGAACAGAAACAAAGAGGGACTATACAAGAAACACAGACAAATCAAAACCAAACAGGACCATACTACAACATTTTTATAACCTATTTGTAAGAAAGAATGATAGTTAGAGATAGGGCAATGACTGCTAAGACAATCTACAGTAAGGACTGGACTTGGAAAAGTACTGAGCCACTCAAACACTTTGCTTTCATTATGGGTAAGTTACTTAAATAGAAACTAATAACTACACTCTTGAAAGATGCCTATCTCTTCCCATGGAGGTGTTCATTATTTCCCTTAACAGACAGAAACAAAACTCCTCTTCGTCCTCAAAAGTCTTATTTTTTCCCCAACAAATTCAAGATATAAATATAGTAGGCAAATTAAAGTCCTTAAAGAGTTTTATGGGGTTTTATGTAGGATAACTACCTCAGAAGTTGCCAACCTTCTTTAAATACCACCTGTCTTCAAAATAAACTAAATGAAAGCTGACATGGTGAAAGATCAAGATATCTTACATTCTCTAGGACCCCAGATCTGACAGAAGTTTCCTGCTCTTCTTACACAGTTTCTTTAAGTTCCATTGTACCAGTATTTGGTAATATTTCTTCTGCAACAACAGTAATAGTTGGTATTTACAAAGGAATTTGGTGGAGAGTTCTGTATGGATGCAAAGAGTTCTGAAATTCTTGTGCAGTCACACCAGAATACAGAACAAAATACGTCAGTTGTTAGATTTTTAACAGTGATGAAATGGTCAACATTCCTTAAAACACAAAAACATCTTAAATTCTCATGAAAAGCTGTCTTTTAACACCACCAGTTAAATCTAGAATTCAGAAATTATTTCTGAATAAATTATGTAAGAGAAATACAAATTTTGAATAAAAACTTCAGTTGTACATTCTGTGAGTTCTCTTGACCTTTTGTCTCTTCCTTTCTAAAAGAGAAAGCATACAGGTAGCTAAAATACTACCCGAAATCATCCAAATCTAGAAATCAGAAGCTTACTTCAGACTGAAATTCTCACATTCCCAAACACCTTTCCAGAATATCATTTAATCTCCTTGCCTTAGTTCTCCATTTGTATAACAATAATTACAGATAACTACACAGATTCTACATATGATTACTTGTAGACTATTCGTTTTGGTTATTCAGTGTTTAGAAAACATAATGCCTTGTCTTGTGCAACAGTATTCACACAAACGCTAATATGGAAGCCCTAGCATGAAATACTTAGAAATGGTTGCAAACTGGATCGACTGAATGACTCTGCTGCCCCCTAATGCATTTCTTGGAGAAATAATTACAGGGAAAAAATAGTAACCAAAAAGTAGTAATTAATTATTCTCTTTTTTATTTTGGTTAATTGTGAACTATAATTCACTCTATGCAATTAGTATTGCTCAAGCATGCCCTTTGTCATAAATGCTATACATAGCTGATGTTGCTACTTCAGAATCATCTGTAATAAGGAACAGTGAACAGTAGCTATTGAGGCCTTTCAAAAGGAAGACATCTTTAATCTGCAATTTGTTTGAGAAGATGTGACAAACATTAAAGAACACAGTTTATGACAATATTGTAAAAATTTACATCTCGCCACAGAACACGAGTTATAACCCACGTGACAGAATTTGAATCTGTCATGTCTCAGAAAGGTTTTAAAGTAGAACTGCTCATCTGTAAAAGTCATCTCATAATTAAAAGACCATCTCTTTTTGCAATGTAGATTTGATAGCAGATTTACAGCCTTTCAGCTCTAGAAGTGATTTAACCGTATGAAAATTTTTAAAAACATAATTAATTCTTTGAATAAGCAGTAAGTTGAGCTAGAACTAAAAAACACAGACAGTACAAAAAGACTTCAGAGTAAAAACAAAGTGGTAGTCTACAGACTTTGAAATTAGCATTTTTTTGCCACAGACTGATCTAGATGTGTCAACTATTCTATTAGCAGGAGACACACAGTTAAATTCCAAGTACCTTCAGGAAAAAAAAAAAAATTAATACATCACTATCCTAACCTACAACGATACCCTTTTAATTAAAGACAAAAATGTCAAGAATGATGAGGAGATAAGTGTTATAAACAGGAAATGGAAATACGGCAGCCAAAAACCTATCAGTGATAAAAACTACTCAGCAAGCAGATGTGTTCGGGCAATGCTTTAGATTTGAGACTCGTATTTTTAATATTAAAGATGCCAGATTTTACTTCATTACATTTGCGTCCATATCCTCCAGAAACATCCTACTATAGAGTCAGGAATCTAGTGGTACCAGTTCTATTTTTGTTATTCTAGGAGAAAATAGAACAGGACAATCTTTTGTGGTTGTTGGGGGTAGGGGCGGGTGTTTGTTTTTTATTAAAAAAAAAAAAAAAACACCACATTATTTTATTGTTTTTTCTTCAGTGATGTGGGAGTCATTAAAAGTTACTTACAAATAGTATGTAAATATAAGCTGGACCAAGTATTATGTCTCTGAGGTGGGTACTGTTTTATAAGAGTGACATCCTCAACCTTCCTCATATCCAAAAGCCTGACCAGGAAAAAGGAATAAATGGATCATCCTCTTTTCGGCAGATTTTTAAGGAGCCTACAGTTCCCTCTTAAAAAAAAAAAAAACAAAACAAAAA
>NW_009212321.1:0-42536 GCF_000690835.1 Fulmarus glacialis
CTTGTTTTGCTTTGCTTGTGTGCACGGCTTTTGCTTTACCTATTAAACTGTCTTTATCCCCACGAGTTTTCTCACTTTTCCAAGTCTTTCCCCCATCCCACCTGGGGGGAGTGAGCGAGCGGCTGTGTGGTGCTTAGTTGCCGGCTGGGGCTAAACCATGACAATGACCTCCTAAATTTTTGAGGTATTTTGACAAATATGCTGTTTATTTTATCAACTTAACAAGTACTGATAAAAGATTTCACTTTTAAAATCTTTAAGCATTGCCATAGTTTTGTAGCGCGTGAGGACTATCGTTGAAACCATTCAGCTTAACATGATGTTTTCCACTGATGTGTAAGTCCTGTATTTACTTTATTGTAGATCTGTAAAAATCTCTGTGTTTTTTCTTTAGAAAAATCAGATTTTTTATTCCATGTTATTGTACTGTGGGATTTATCCCATGTTATTTAGTAGATGATGTCCTAATTATGCACTTATTGAGGGTTAAATGTTTAGGTTAAGGCCATGCTTCAAGTGCTTCACCTCGACCCCAGCAAGGAAATGCAAAATAAAACTAGATTTCCATGGAATAACACCTATTATTGCTTGAAACTTAACTTACTTTTTTCTGACTCCAGAGTACCTTAGCAATATATCTTGCACCTTGAAACCCACATGTTTCACATATCCTTTTAATAATATATCAAGTTTCAGAAACAGCCACTTGGATTCATTGTTTCCCAGCTAGTATGGATTGCTTAACAAAAAAACCCCACCAAAATCAAACAAAAAAAATCAACAACAAAAACAGGAAAACAGGAAAAAAATTTGCTTTCTCCAGTCTAGCTAGCAGTAGCCACTTTACCCCTTTATTTTCTTTTTAACTTAACCATAAACTTGCCTTGGATTTATAAAATGTCATTTTTACGATTTCAGACAGCACAATAGGTCACACTGGGGACAGCCAAGACTGCAATAGTAATGTTGTAGCACAAACTTTAATACAATGCGGACTTATAAAACAAAAATAAAACTGCCTCCACATTTTGCTGCATTTAACCTTCTCAAAAACACTGCAAAGCGTACTCTGATGTAATTTAAATTTACAGTAAAAATGAATACATTTCAATTCTAAAAATATCTATCTGTCATTTGGGTGGCTGCTTTTATTACAGAACCACCTAGGCATTTAAATCTGGTGTAGGATCTCAGTTTTCCTAGGGTCTGGTAAAGAATAAGATCCACTGTAAATCGGAACACTATTAAAGGGGTCAGAAAAGCAGTGGAGGGGTACCAGCCCAGCAGGTCAAAAGCTTGTTTAGTGTCATAGATTGATTAGGTTAGTACTTAACCAGAAAGGAGCATTTTCATTTTAGAGGTTATTGTCTTCAATTAATAATAGTAAAGAAATGCCCTTATATGATGGCTTTCCATTTGTCGCCATTTTTCACAGGTGATTGCTAGATTCCCTCTGTAAAAATGGAGACATTGTGGTATAGAGTTATGGCTTGTTTCAAGACGTTTGGGAGGGCAGGGGAACAAGACAGATCTTACGCGCAGCAGTGTTTTAGGCAAGAAATAAAAGTAACAAATGCCTAGATCCTCATCTTTAATCCATTTCAGAGTGCAAAAAGGGTTGATGACAATGTTAGGAGTTCACTGCTTGCTTCTGTGAGTTTTTGGCAGGATTTAGGGATGCAAGGACATACATGTGTTCTCACAGATACTATTAAGGTTTTGCGTTTTACTGTGGGGGAGTTTAATGTCATGAGTATGGTATGCTTCCTTATCTGCTGGAAGCAGAGGAAAGCTTCCTGTAATGACAGGACTCTGTCCCTGTCTAGGATGAGATTTATAAGCATCAACATAATGTTTCCTTTCAAGGTTTTTTCTTGTGTGGGCACCATTGTTAAATATTTATACTATTATTATTACTTACGTTATTTAAAAAGATATCCAAGATCAGATTTTTTTTCCACATGAACAATAAATTAATTTAAATTTGTAAAAATTATCAGGGATGTAACAAAAATCATCTTGTCCAGCCTTAGTTAAGTTCATTGCACTCATAAGAATAAAGCACTGAAAATCTTCACAAAGAACAACTTTAATATCTCTGGTTCATTTTTTGCTTTGAATTTTGGGGTTATTGTAACATTAAAGGATTTTCTAATTACTGGTCTCTTTGGAATGACCTTGTCTTATGTTAGAAGTCTCTTTCTGTACTAAGACTTAATGTCACAAGTAGAAATAGGAAGCTAAATTTATCTGCTGGAACAAGGAAACTCTTGTGAAGGTATTTTTTCTTCTCTGCCTTCAAGTGAAAGACTCCCTCCTCCTCCTTCTTCCCATTTGAATCTGAGGCTCAGGTGTTTCTAGTTAAAGCAGTAGGGGCAGGAGGAGCAGGTAACAGAGTTCCATACCCGTAAACAGTTTCATGTGCTGTTGGCATGAAATTTTGGAGATGCCTTTGTTGCTAGAAACAAGAATGTCCCTTGAGATTCTGGTCCAACAATGAAGGCTATGCATGCTGACCTTGACAGACTGACAACCTTTCTGGTTTTTGCCAGAAAGGCCTTTGATGGTAGTATTACCAAAGCCTGTGCTGAGAGGATTACCAAGGCTGGTAATCATGCTAAGGTTTGCAGTCACGTTCCCTGTTCTGTGCTAATTTCTCAAGGTAGCCATTCTTCAGAATTTTAAAGACAAATAACAACCCATACTCTTTGTAATCTACATAAAAAGCACAGGTAGGTTGGATAAGTATATTCTGGGTGAGAAAAGTGTTTCCTCTTACTGATAAATTGCCTTTGGTAGAATCATCATCATTATCTTTTCTTTGCAGAACTAGAAATCCAGGGGTTTTAGCATAGCTTTCTCCATCTTTTAACTCATCTAACTGAGTGTATGCTGCCCTTAACTCCTTAATAGGTCTCAAAACACATCCAATTGTAGAACTATCGGTCCAGATTCATGGATTGATATCTAGCTTAAATTCCCAGAGACTGAATTTATTCTCTTTCTTTCCGTTTTAAATTCCTAGTGTTTTTTGTGTATTTCCAGTTTTGGGGGCTGGGGAGGGGGGCTTTTCCCCGAGACATTGTACACCAATTGTGAAAAGTGTTATCACACCTTGTCTTTCAGGACACAAAATTATTGCTTTTGGCATTAGAAAATAATTCCTATCTACATGCTCTACTCAGTGTGACATATTCAGACAGGTTCTTTTGTGTAAAAAAACTAGACCCATTTTTCCATAGAAACACAGATATGGTTGCAGAGAACCAAACCAAAGGGACTAGAACTTTTCTTCAAGATAGTAGATGTTGCATACTACTCTGTGGAGAATATATATCTGGCTTTTGAGTTTGGTCAAATTATAACAATTTTCTCTTGTTGTTATTTAAAATAAATCTGAAAATATGCCAACATCCATATGCAATGAAATGCAGGGCTAGTTAATTGTCCTTACATTTTTACTGTGTCTCCAGCACAAATTTAACTTTTAAAGTCCTGTAAAGCAGCCAGCACAGCCTCACAGCTGTGGTCATTTTTCAAAGATACAAACATCTTTGGGTTTGTTCCTATCAAAGGCATCAGAGAGTTCACTCTACAGAATTTTCTCATCAGGCAGATTTCTTGGCATAGGCAAGATGGGAAGGCAAGAATATGTTAAATATTAAAGTTTAATCAAAAGGATAGCAGAAGGAGTCATGCTTAGGTTTTGAAGTCATGGGAATGAGAGCATTTTATCCTGAGAATGTATAGTTAAAGGATAATTGAGTTATAATTCTGCCTGTGATACACATTAAATTTTAGGTTCCAAAACACAAGTTAACCTCTCACACTGAAATACATTTTATCAGTTTAAGTACCTACAAATGAATATCTCAGAAGTTACTTCTGTGACGTTTAAGCATCACCGTTTACAGTTCAGGTATTCAGATTTTATCACATTGAGCAAATAAACAAATGGTTAAAAAATTTATTTTGTGAGACTATCAAAAATCATACAATTCATAGTTAAATGATAAATTAGCGGACAGCCAACAAGATTTCCCAGAATATCGGGTTCTTGATTTTTATTGGTTTGCTTTATGAAGTATGTCAAAGTTTATGTATTTTGTACGATGTCTGAAAAGTTAAGTCACTGAAATGTCTTACTTCTACCAAGCTTTGCTTAGCCAGTTGGGGATCAAGTAAATGCAAATATTGCATATTTTGTTTTTAAGTATCTGGAAGGATAGTTGTCCTTAAAGTGGTGGAAATGAAACAAATAACTTTAAGAGTGGTGAAATTTAAGTGCAATGATCCTGACCAGAAGACCACTGTACATCAGGGAGTTAGTGATCCATAATTCAGTCAACCTGAACATGCCCAGGCCTGTGCTGAGCTGTGCTGCACATCCAGCGTGGCCTTCAGGTTGTGCTGTGCTTAAAACTCGCCTTGGCTGTAGGATAAACTCAGCCGGCTCACTGTAACAGGGCAGCCTGCAGCCAGCTCCCACGACTTACCAGCAAGTACACCATCTGCGTGGCCGTGCCTTTATCTAAAAGTGCAGCACAAAGTTCTCACGAGAAGACTGTTTCTATTTTGGCTGTAGAAATGATAAATAGAGTTGTTTCCTTGTAAGAAAATCCTGTAATAGCTCAAATGACCAAAAGGGGAGTCCCTGCTGTGGATGGGGTCTGCATGGTGTGCTGCCATGGGTAAATGGATGATCTGAGATCTTACACATTTAGCAGTGGTAGAAATTGATGTTACATACAAGCAGTAATACTAGCCAGATTGGTGTTTCAAAGAAATAAAGAGTAAATGAAGTATTTTCATTTTTCATTTCTGAGATATCCTGGATTTCATGATTCCCGTTATTGAAGTCAGAGGATTACAATAGATGTCACTGGATCAGATGTGATGGAGGCAAACTCATATATGGGCAGATTTTGTAATTCAAAAAAGTGGTCTGAGATACTTTTTTAATATAATATTACTCTAATATTGCAAGAGGCAGTAGGCAGATAAAAATCAGTATTTTTTTTATAAGAGATAATGTTTTAAATCCAGCATAACAAATTGAAACTTTCTTTGCAAAAAAGTAATGATGGGTTGTTCAATCAATGATAGCGTGCCTGAGGGTGCAGTTTTACAAGGTGTTCCGATTTACAGCTAATTCATGCTTTCTGTCCAAATCCATTGCCTAATAGCATAATGGTTGTAAGAGTCATTGATTTGTCGAGAAAGAGAGGAGGAAATTTCCACTTTAAGCCAAGACCCTTGCTCCTTTAACTGAGAAATAAAATTGATATTTTTGTCTTCTGCAATGCTGTGAGCTTTTAGGAGAGGGGAAAATAGGTAGAGTGACCGACCATCGTATTTTTCACAACAGTATAGAGAACAGGAGGGAACAAACCAGCTACGAATCATGTATATTGTAGACAATGAGCTTGCAATGAGTTGCAAGCTTTTCTTTTGACCACTGAATCAAGAATTTTGAATGTTATTTAAATAGAAGAATTACTGTGAAAAGCTGGCTGTAAAAGGAGATCTTTCTTGTCATTTGACACTGAATTTTGGAGAGTAAGGACATTTATTCGATGACTTTGAAATAACTGCTTTGAATAATAATGCAGAAATTCAACTGAATGTTGCCTCTCCTTCCAGGTGTTAATACTGGGCACTGGGTGGATAACCTGCTATTAAATTTATTGACAAATATAGACTAAATAAGAGAATGATATCTGCTGTCCCTCAGATTCATTTGAATCAACCAGCCCTGTATGCTTTTTCAGAGCTACTCAAATAAGAAATGAAATTCTGATAAGTTAGCAACTGTGTTGGGGAGGCAGGGGGGAGTAGGTAAAAGCTACTTAGGTTTTAGAGCTATGATGAACATTAAGGGTTGATTATTTTCTGTCCATATATAAATTAGATTAACCTTAGTAAGAACTGCCTGTTGTACAAATAGTGGAATCATTAAAAATGCCATATGTGATGTATATTGTGATAGTGTGCCATACCACACCAGAACAGTACTGTTGGCATTACATAAGTAAAAGCTTATTAAAAATTAAACACACTCTAAGATTGTAAAATACGTCAAAATACACAGAAAATTTCTTATACACAGCTTCTGTAATGAATAAGATGTAATATGTAGAGGGCATCTCTAAACTGTTTCATTGGAATATTTCACTCATATTCATATTCACCTTCAAAATTTTAACATATGATATAAAAGTAGTGGGCAATATAAATTACATATAAACAAAAAAAAATAGCTTGGTATTTTATCAACATCTGTCAGGCTCATTCAGGTTCATATTAAGGTTTCCTATGCTATTTCTGCCCAGATGTGAAAAGAAGATTTAATCTACAGTAGCTGAGCTTTATACTGCTGGAGAAGTGTGAAAAAAACATTTTAAATGCTCAGAGGAACTAAGTACTTCCTATAGTTCTTGCCTTATTAGTTTTAGTTAACTTTCTAAATGTTGATTTAAATACAACTGATACTTACATGTTCATAAGGAAAGAATCCAAGAAATAATTATTTTGCCTCATATTTGAGATTCAGTAAGATTTTAACAAAAGCAAGTTTCTGTGTTTTGTACATATCTTTTAGTGCAACACTGAATAGAGAATATTATATATTCTCATTAGTGCCCATTGTATTAAAAGTACTATCTATACTATAAAGATGTTGTGAAAAAAATGAACCAAAAAACTGGGAGGGTGACTTCATTTTTTAAAGCATTTGTGATTTAACGAAAATTCTGTTGGCAGGCACAATTTCTATTACAATCATGCTCTTCCTAAGATACCATTGCCAGAAGGAGTCCCTTTCATAACAGGGTAAAAAAGTTGGCAGGATCTGGCCTGATTCACAATTCTGTAGCTTCACTGAGTAAAGGATAATCTTTCAGTATGGTTAGTCACCTACCTGAATCATATATACAAATGTTTGCTGGTTAGGATCTATCATTTCTACTGATTGCAGCTGAATGGACAAGAACTTACTACCTGTTAGATTTCCTTAGTGTGCATCCACTGGAGCTGATTTATTAATAGTCATAAAATGCTAGACAGTTTCAGAATGTATATATATTGAAGCTGATATGCAGAATGTTCTTTAAAAGATTAAGCAGATTAAAAACATTTTGCAGTACTCTGGCAATTTGTTTCCCAGAACAAGTATGTTTTCATGTACCTGTTTTCTAGCTCCAGAATTAAAAATGTTTACAGTTTCTGTCTCCCTACAGAGAAGCTAGGATTTAAATTCTGTACAAATCTAAAATTTTGTGGTTCTCTTTGAAAACTTGCATATGGGGGGTGTGTGTATTTATTTGATACTGTCTTTTTGTTGGTTGTGATCCAGTTGATGCTCTGCATGTGTTTTTCATTTCAAAGATCTTTTTACAGTTTCATTTAAGTGTGCTTGGAAGAATGTTTCAAAACAGTAACCATTACATTATCTTTCCTGTTTCTGTTTTCCCAATTTAAGCCCCTTCTGATTCAAAGTGTTTGTTTGAATTGTTTTATTATTTCAAAAATTTACTTTTGGACCACATGAGTGGAAAATTGTTATTTAACCTGCTCAGTATGTTAAAATCTGAGAGAGTTTGTTTTGCATTATTTTTTCCTGTACTGTAACATCCCCAAATTTGAAATGTTAGCAAATGTTTACAACTTTTTGTATTTTTATTGACATCTCAGAGTTCAGCAAAGAGTGGAATATCTAGCAACCTTTGTGAAATAGATTTTTTTTGCAGGAAGGTTTTTCTGAGTTTGAGTGGTATTGAGAAAGAAGAAGAAATTTGTAGTAACAGTACTGGCAATGTGGATGTTCCAAATTCACAGCTGGTGGAGGAACTAGAATAATTTGGTTTGTTATATATCCAGCTTATCCTTCCTGACAAGAAACAATGCACTGTGGCTAGTAAGTGTCTATACTGCAACATGCCATTGTGCTCTAGTGGTGTGGGGAACTGTTTCAATCTGGAAAAACCTAAAAATATTACAGTTTTTGTTGATTTGTAGATCCTGCACCACAGAGCAATAACAACACTAGTATATGTAAGTACAAAGGCATACAGCCAACTGGTGTAAATTGTTACAACTCCACTGAAAACAAATGAAACTAAGACAACTTAGTCCAGTTCAGGATTTGTTTTCATATACCCAAGGATATTTTATAATATGGCTTGGTCATATATCTTCATAAAAATAGGCAACAGATACTGCATCATGATCTTTTATGTTGAAGAAAGAAAAATGCAAAACTGCAGCGCATTTGATATATAAATCAAAGCTCTAATGGGAAGATTTGTGCACACTACTAGATCTAGAAAACAACACAAGAATCTGTATATATGCTTCAAAACTCAGTTCAGGACTTCTTGAGCTGAAAGCTAGATGAAAAAATATAAGTTCAAACACAAAATTCTTGGTCATTGGCCTTAAAAGAGCAACACTTAGCAGGACAGAAAAAAAAAAAACCCCAGTATTTTGAGACAGGTTACTGAACAAAGATTTCCTGTCCAGTATCTCTCATTTTCTTCAAGACAAGAAAGTTTGGCAAAATCTTTTTTATTTTCTGTAACAGGTGTCAGGCAAGTTTCAAGATGCATCTAAAAGCAAAGGTCTAAATAAGAAATATGCTTTATTTTAGAATTTTCAGTTAATTATTTTTCTAACAACTGAAATTGTTTTTATCCATGTTACCAGTACATTTTAATCTTACAGAGTTTACAGTGTTCCCTCTCACTCTACGCTGTTCTTATGCATTGCTTTGGTTTATCAAGTTCATTTCAGTGAGTTAATTCATTCGTATCATTTGCCCTAGTGCCACCATGGAGAATTTTAGCAAAGCATTAGGAGCATTATTATAATAACTATTATAAGTATTAATATTAATGGAGACATGTGCCACAATGAATTAAGTTTCAGATTATGAATTTATTGGGTTTGTTAAATAAATGTTCTTTGTAGCCACGAGTCCCTGAATACTAGCAAATGAAAAAAAAATGAATAATACAGACAGCAAAGACCTTCTATAAAGTTAGTAAACTATCAGCCAATATTGATAATGCAGCTACAGTCAGTGCATGTGAATTACTCATCATACTTCAAGCTCTCTACAGAGAATTATAATTCATAAATCAACTAAATTCTGTTTTAGTTGTAAGGTTTCAAAAAGTCAGCTCCGGATTTCAGAGAAAGTTATTAGCTGGAGGATAAATGCACTGATAGTCCTATGTAACAAAAAAATTGTTACCCTCTGGAGGTACAAATTTTAAAGTACCTTTACATCCAGGATATTTGCAGTCTATTTTTCTATGAATTATGTATTTACAGCATATCTTGATATATGAATGTGATACCTATTTTATTCCCAGTTTAAGAGAGTTATTTGTGGTTCATGAGAGAAAATTGCATCAAAAACATAACTCATGTAATAGCAAATAATAACTGATACTATATGTTTCATTTTGATGGAATGTTTTCTTGCAGGATTCTTCTGAATGGTTCAGAGACAATAGTTTTATTGTTTCCAGTGAAGAAAATCAATGAACAGTATAACAGTCTTAACGAATAGGCTCTTATTCAGAAACAAAAAATGGCCAGGGCTCTTCAGGAAGAAATTACTGTCTTTCTCCTGAGAAAGCTGACGAATGAATCATAACAGCTTGAATTTTGCACATTAGTAGTATCTGTTTTAAAAAAAAAAAAAAAAAAAAAAGCTAATTTTGTTGCTGGAAATGAGTTTGAGATCGTTTAAATAACTACATCTTGTCTGCAGTTATGTCTTGTGCCAGAAATGTGAAATAAAATAACTATTGTCATCACTTCTCTTTCTGTCTGTTAGATTAATTTTAGAGTTACGTATGAGACATAACAGTAAAAAGTGTCTCATGTAAGTGCAGATAAATATTGTTACATACCAAAAGCATTCCACAGATGTGGGTTGTTCTTGTCAATGTTACTTTGTATAGGAGAGGAGTCATTTCTTACCCACAACCTGCAGTTCCTGGGATGTTAGTTTTAATTCTATCTTTAAGTTAGCTCTTACTGATAAAATGAGTGTCCAATATGCCATGCCTGATGATAATTTCTGTACATTTATAAATTAAAGAGTAACTCTGATGAAAGTGAACCACATTCCAGTCACATTATGAAAATACTTCAAAGGATGATGCTTCCCATTCCAGTGTCAGTAGTTTTAGACCATGTACAAAACCGTGTCATAAGAATAGTCTTGGAAACAGCGAACAGTGCTGTCGCACATTAGATTTTTGATTACTGATGTGGTGTGACATGATGCAGGAATACAATAAAGTTTATTAACTGTATACATGAGCAGAGAAGTTCAAGATCAATAAAGTGGAACTTATGCTAGAAGAATATGAAAATCTTATTTTCCTTTGTACCTACAGAAATGGCATCCATAAATAATGTTTAACACACTTTGGTTTATGCTGTAGACAGTACAACAAAAATGGCCTGTTCTCCTGCCTGAGATTAGATATTGGTTTCATTTGGTTTGGTATTCATCCTTTGACTTTATCACATTTCAATGACTTTCAAGGTGCTTCAAAGGTGAGATATTCTATCCTTGAAAGTATTTACCCTAATCGTAAAGCAATTGCATTCTCTTAGTCTCATATCTTTGTATCTTAATATAAAGTTCTGGTAAGACAGACTGACCCAAACTTCTTTGCATATGGTGCCTTTTTTTTTCTCTGAATAGAGGGTGATTACCAAGGAAGATCTATCATACTGATTAACTTGTAAAAACTGCTCTACAGAGAAGATAAAGTGAAGCTGGTTTTGTCATGGTCCTTGCTATGGGTCATGACTACTTCAAAAATCCTGTACAGAACATAATATGCACCTGTGCAGAGGCTTCAGGCTTCCTAAAACTATATACAGCAAACTGCCAAAATAACATAATTTCTGGTTTATGTTATTCTGTCTTTTGTTTCTGCAGAATTTGCTAGGAAGTAAAAAACTAGTGAAGTTCAGGTGTCCAGGGTTTGATAGACAATATCAGGATTGATGAGGAAGAGCACACAGAAAGAGACTTTACATACAAGCCATGTTTGAGAAGTAAACCTGGTAGAGTTTAAAACTATGTATAAGATTGAACTGGTAAAGCCACAAATAATCACTGTTAGTAACATTGAGAATGAAAAAAATTTTAGTTGATCCAGCTGTTTATTTTCTATTATTAGGAAATGGTCACGGTTGTTAACCAGTAGCACAAATATGCTGGGTTGTGATTTTGTCTTGATGCAATGAGTTGCTCAGGTGCCTTGCCCAGGAAACAGCTTACCACAGCGTTGTCCTGGAAATGCTTTTGGAGAATTGCTGGCTGATGACTTACGTTACAGGATATAGCATTTTATTTACACTGAAATGTAATACAGTCTTAGAACAGACAGGCCAGAGACCCCTATCCTTTCACAAAGTGAATATTTTAGGAGCCAAACATACTTTCCACAGCTGTAGATCTCTGCAGTTGTGACTGTCTTTACTGGGTAACACCAAGAGAAGCCAATCAAAAGTCAAGACCTCTCTTGTGGTTTTTCATCCAGTGAAAGAGTTCAGCTTTCAGTGTTGAACAAGACCAAACACATTTTATTCAGAAAATCTTTCTAATGACACATGTTTTGTAGGCCCCAAAGGAAACCTGCTTCCTGGAGATATGTTCTCTAATGCTGTTATTAGAGAACTAGAGCTATTATTATAGCTGGGAATGAAGTTGTACTAATTGGTTGATTTTTGTAGCTGTTCTTGGTAAGAAGTTGTTATGTAAATTGGTGTATGAGTCTTGTTCTTTTTTTTTTTAAATCACAATCTTCAAATGTTCAGCAGCAGAGATTGCAACTCCTAATTTGGTGGTTTATTCCATACAGAAAGTGTAATAGGCTGAGCCAGTAGGTTCTCACTGTCTCTGTCACAGACACTGCATATCTTCTGTTGTTTCTAATTTGAAATTACATTGATCTAGAATGAGAAATACTCTTTTATGTTCTTCATTACTCATGGGAATATATATACTACTTCTCTGATAAATTTTTGTAGCCTTTTATTTATCTTTTAGCTCATAATGACAATATTTACATCAACACAGTCATATCAGACACATTCTCAAACAGTTTTTTCACCACAAAATGTCCTGTGGAGCAATTAATTTGTGCAATGAATGATTTTGGATAATCTAGTAGAGTACAAATATTACTCAAGTAAATAGCTAGATTTATTCACAAAGGTACTTTGAAACAGTTAAAGAATGCTTTATCACCTCTTTACAGATGCTTATTTATTTGAAGGAATCTGTTTGTGATACTAAATTAACTTCTTAATATTTTGAATTGTTACTAGTAAGGAAGTATTCTCATTTTCTTCTGCCTCCCACAGAGGTCCTGGTTTCGGCTGGGATTGGGTTAAACTTCTTCCTAGTGCTGTGTTTTGGATTTAGTATGAGGAGAATGTTGATAACACACTGATGTTTTCAGTTGTTGTTAAGTACCCTCCTAGTCCAAGGACAGCTCCCATGTCTACTGACTGAGCTAGGTACACAAGATGGGAGGGAACATCATCAGGACAGCCAGCCCAGCTGGCTAATGGGGTATTCCATACCATGTGACGTCATGCTCAGTATATGAATGGTAGGCGTGATCCAGGAAGTACCGATCGCTACCTGGTCATTGGTCAGCGCGGGTGGTGAGCAATTGCATTGTGCATCACTTATTTTGTATATTTTATCATTATCATTATTATTCTCCCTTTTCTGTTTTATTAAACTGTCTTTATCTCAACTCACGAGTTTTTCTCACTCTTACCCTTCCGATTCTCTCCCTGTCCCACTGAGGGGGGGAGAGTGAGTGAGCGGCTGCGTGGTATTTGGCTGCCTGCCAGGTTAAACCACGACACTCAAGTAAATAGCTAGATTTATTCACAAAGGTACTTTGAAACAGTTAAAGAATGCTTTATCACCTCTTTACAGATGCTTATTTATTTGAAGGAATCTGTTTGTGATACTAAATTAACTTCTTAATATTTTGAATTGTTACTAGTAAGGAAGTATTCTCATTTTCTTCTGCCTCCCACAGAGGACTCAGAGCTGAGAAAAAAACTTTTAACATTTCTCCACCTGAAAGTAATTTCAACTCTTCAAAAGATGACAGTATTTGAATTGTATTTTATAAGAAGGCTTGTCTTAAGGTCAAAAAGGTGGCTGAATTCTTTTTTGTCTGGAGCTTGAGCAAAGAAATGCCAGGCTGTCACTTGTCACTTGCCTTCTTAAAAACAGCCTTTATTCTGGGCCAAATTGTGCTCTGTACGCAGTGCCAATCTCTGTAGTTCTGTCTTTGTTGAAACAATATGGATTTAGATCAGAGCAAGTGAGAGCAATGGCAACAGCACATTTTTATAGCCATGCCCTCAACCTGAGATCCTTAACTATATAGTGCGAGTACTGTTTGAGTTTGACAGGCTCCACAGAACCAGTGGAGAGACAGCTTGGCCTCTAGGAAGCAAATCAGAAACTTCAGGTGGTGTGACTTACTCTTTGCTTACCCTAGACCAATTACTCACATCTATATCCTTAAAACCAAATGAAAATTTGAAGTGTTTATCCTCCATATCATTAATACTATGCCTATGTTGGCTGAATACCAAGTAATTCGGTAGGAAATGTGGAATGATTTGTATACATTCATATCCCAAGAAGATGAATAAGTCTTTATTTTGTAATTTATGATTCAAGATTGCACACTTCTATTTGGTCCTAAATGTATTTAAATATGCACATAATCATTTATGATCCATAGATCATATGCAGATGAATTGATGTTGTTGGAGGCCTAAAGTTCTCATTAGTCTCCAAAAGCTGCAAATGGCTTCCCATCTCAGCTCTTCATCAAATGTAAAAGAATGAGTGCTCTCAGGATAAAAGCATTAAGTAAATATCAGAGAGAAATTCAAATTAATTATCAATGTACACTGAGCATGTAGAACCAAAGGAGGAAATTTCTGAGTGTTTAGATCTGCCTCCAGTGCAAAGTGAACAAGTATGGACATGAGTTACAAGGACTTGTATCCATAGGCATTGAGTTGTCTAAGGTAAATTAGTTCCTTGAATTATTTCAACAGCCAGTGCAAGAGGTTTCTTTATGATGCAGGATTATCGTCATGGACTTTACAGTCTTTCAGATTGAGGGAGTTCCCAGCTGTCCAAAACTTGTGCAAGGGGCTGTCAGTGGTCTCAGCCTAGGTTCCCCTGGCCACAAGCAGCAACCAGTAGAGTGGTTACTGAGAAGGGGGAAAGGGGCTCCACTGACCCAGGTGGGGCTCCTGTGATGCAGGTTTGGGGGAAAGGGGGACATCTCCCTCCATCTCTTCCCCTCAGGGTGCCTGACCCCTGCCTGCTGCAGCATATGCTGCCCTGGAGGTCCTCAGTGGACAGTTGTGTCCCTCTCCTCTAGCATGTGTGCTGATCCCAAGAAGGAAGCACACAGAGGGTTAACATTCCCCCATACCACAAATCACTTTACCGTAAGTTGCACATCATTCTGTCTCATTTCCTCAACCAATAATACGTGTTAAAGTCTAGTAAAAACTTCTCCTGTATGGTACAATTTAATACATTTTCACTTTGAGTAGGAGAAGGAGCCTTTTTGGATCTTCTTGTGTAAAATATTTAGGTGATGTAATTGGTACACCACACAATGGAAATTATTTCATATTTGGGATTTATCTCTGAAGGACTAAATCAATGTTTTACCACAGGTTCATATTTATAAACAAATTAGGAACAAATAGCTGTTTTGTTAGATAGTCCAACCAAGCAAAACTTGAGTTCATTTTCTTACTTGAAAGGTGACTGCTGTTACCTTGCAGAAAAGTGACTGTAATTTTGGCTTCAGGGATTTAGCTATATGACATTCTTATTTAAGTTTTCCTCTATCATCCTGTTGAACAGTATCATCTGAAATAACTTGTTTAGACAGTTAGGTAGCAAGTAAAGACATTGTCAGAGGTGAGATATATGAAATTTTGTTCCTGTTCTAAATAATACATATTTATCTAAATATTATGCATCAAAAAGCAAGTCTGAGAATCTTGATTCCTTCCTGCTGGCTAAGGCTTGTGTTTAGAATATAGCACAGTGGCCAAGGACCCTATTAGATCTGGAAATTTATTCCATGCTCTGATATTGCTCAATTAATTAACCTTAGGCAACACATTTGTAACCTTTCGTCTCCCTTCTTGTTTTAGCATTGCAGTCTTCAGGACAGAATTATGTCCTATGGGTTTTCAGTACCTAGTGGGATGATCTCCTTTGTCTCCATATTCAGTGCTACAATTTAAATATCCAGTGTGATGACTGTTATATGATAATGCAAAAAAAATATTGACTAGAATTCCTCTGATCACTCACTGTCTAAGAAAATGCAGGCACTTCTACCACATGCTTTTCCCTTTTCTCACAATCCCAGTGATTCAATAGTCCACAGTCCACACTTAGTCTAGGGGCAAGGGAGTTTTATTAATTTACAGCTAATACAATCTGAGGGTTACAGTCTACAAACAGTGGCAATGGTTGCAGCTGCTAAAAGCACCTGCTTTAAGAAAATCTTTCTTGGAGCTTCATATTAACCTAATTAGGACTGTAATTGAGTGGTATAATGTAGTTTTTTCTAGAATAAGATTTACATCTTTAAAGCAGTATTTCATAATATTCCTATTAAAAAAAAAATTGTGTACCTCATTCCTCCTTAATGAATACAACACTTTTATAGTACAAGTTTTGAGTAGTTCTGCTATGAACATTTTGTTTTTATCTCATGTAAGCTGAACATATCCCATTGGTTTTAATTGGTTTTAATCTATCAGGCTACAAAATAAGATCATACACTGCATAGTCTACTGTAGTTTAAATTGCCATGGTTTCTTGGTCATCCTACCAAGCAGTTCTGTTTGCTTCACATACTTTTCAGTTTTCATCTCCTTTCAAGTTTCATCTTCTGATAATGATACGAGACAGTGAGTTTTGTTCTTCATCCCTGTAAGGGACTTCACTAGAATACGGGATTGTGGAAAGTCCAAGGAATTCCAATTCCTCATGTGAAAATTGAGATTAATGCAAATCATCCTTCATATTAATACTCTCAGACTAATTTTACGGGCAAGCAGTGTTAGCCAATCTCTCATAACTGACTATAGTTCCTTGTGTTTTTGCAATAGTTCTTAAATATGCAAAATAAAATGTCGATCATATAAAGGGCATTATCCTCGCCTTTGGACAGGAACAACTGGACTGAAGTAGAAAAAAAAAAAGAGTATTTTTTAGTATAGAGCAAATGAAATGCTCTTGTTAATATGATCTTACTTAGGGGACTGTAAACAGCAATGAGTTTAAATGTATATACCCTCAAATGCATAGAACATTTCACTCAAGCTTTATATACAATAGTGTTGCGAATGGGCGATTTAGACAACTTAAAGAACCACTATCAAATGTATCAGCAAAAGCAGTTTTATTGAAATATGATGTTGTAAAAGTGCGACTTAACAAAGTTCAATGGCAAGGTTCACTCTATTACTTACTACACAAAGGATATAACAATTATTCAAAACTACCAGGACAAAAATCAAAGTTACCAAGACAAAATCTTAGTGCGCTATAATATAAGGTTATGCACGATATCCTTTGGACAGGAACAACTGGACTGAAGTAGAAAAAAAAAAGAGTATTTTTTAGTATAGAGCAAATGAAATGCTCTTGTTAATCTGATCTTACTTAGGGGACTGTAAACAGCAATGAGTTTAAATGTATATACCCTCAAATGCATAGAACATTTCACTCAAGCTTTATATACAATAGTGTTGCGAATGGGCGATTTAGACAACTTAAAGAACCACTATCAAATGTATCAGCAAAAGCAGTTTTATTGAAATATGATGTTGTAAAAGTGCGACTTAACAAAGTTCAATGGCAAGGTTCACTCTATTACTTACTACACAAAGGATATAACAATTATTCAAAACTACCAGGACAAAAATCAAAGTTACCAAGACAAAATCTTAGTGCGCTATAATATAAGGTTATGCACGATATCGGTCTCTTACCAAAGATATGCAGTTGGTAAGAATTCTCTCTGCCTCGAGGAGCAATCTTGAGAGGCATCCCAGCTCAAGAAGAGATCACCACCATGCAGCTAGCTGTTTAGCAGGGAGAGCTCGAAGAAGGCTCACTTAGGCGGTCATATTTATGGAATAAAGTGGTTGGCTTGTAGTCAAATTACATCTGATGGAAAAAGTATGCGTGAAACTCCTTGTACCCACAACTTTCTTTGTTCCTTGATAAATGAGTCTTGGAAAAGCCACCTGCTATTCATGTGTTAATCGCATGACCAGTGTTCCAAGCTCATCTGCATTGATGCTCACCGTGTCACTCTGTTCCTTTGTGGGTTTTCAGAGAACAGATTGGAACTAGAGAAGTTCTTGGCCCGGTTACAGCTTAGGCCTTTACCTCCTTTGGAGACGATACCAAAGTACCACTAGTTTGGTTAAGGAGTCGAGTGCATCTGTCACAAATAGGAACTTGCAGTCACAACTATTTAGTTAAGAAACAGAAATGCAGCATGTGAATGAAAATTAACCTCCAGAGATTGACATTCTAATGTAAAACAGAAAATTCTTCACTTACAGTAATTAGTTACCAAATTATACATTTGAATAACTTTGAACTACAAATAAACTGAATAATTGTTCCATTCACACAAATCTTAAAATGGAATATGTCAAATTATTTCCTGTGTATTATTATATCAGTTTGCCTTTAATGTTTTAGATTGATTTTTTGATGCATGTTGATTCAAGTGAACTATGAAAAGCAAATTATCATGCACACTTGTTGCTAGTAAAGTAACAGAGACGTATTTTTATATCTGTACTCTAGCTGAAGTCTGGAACAGGCTGGCACAGACACAGTAAATATGTAATTTTGCTATCACTGATGAAATCCAAGGGGAAAAGAAAAAGCTCTTTGTAGGAGGATAGAAACAAATTCAGCCTTTCAACACAGCAGTTGTTTTCCTTTTTTTCCCTGACTGCCTCAAGGAAGGAAAAATGTTTTTTGTGGAAATGGCTTTGTAAATGGTATAAATAGCATCTGTAAAGAGAAGCTCTAAGAATTTTCTCATACTAAGCCCAGCATTTTTATATATTAGTTTTGAGACATCACCCACAAAGACTGATGATTTACAATGTGTGAAACGATGCAGGGTGAAGCAAAGGCTGGAGCCATTATGAGCTAGTCTTCATAAAGCACTGAAATAGACCAGGAGGGATGTGTTTCATTTCCTCAGTGGTCCGTCACTACGTTTCATTAAATTTTGTCAGGATCTGGGTTTTGTATTTTCCTATGTCTGTACGTGCTCTAACTGGCTAGAGTAGGCTTATTCCCATCCACCGGGTTTTGGGCAACATTTGACATCTCAGACAGGGTTTGTTCTTCCCTCTTTTTCCACAGGTCTGAGCTTAAAAGCAAAATGTGGATGTTATTACAGATCTCACTTGAGGACAAGCAGGCTGGCAGAACAGGATGACCAGACTTTCAAAGAAATTCAGAAGCCCGCTAAAATATGGTCTTAATGATAGCAAATTCTTTAAATCAACACTATGACAGAGTTTTTTTCTTCGCAGATCTGGAATAAGCTCTGTTTATAAAATAGCAAAGTCTGAAATTGATAATTAGTTTTCATAAGCAAATCAATAAAATTCTTTTGTACTAATTAATACATGAATTCTAGGTTGCACCAGACGTCAAATATATATGGAGTTGGACCCTTAGCATGATTTAACATTAAGTATTATTTTTATGATAACAGTATCAGAGGTTTCCTTCAGACTGCCTTGCCTCCTGCAGATTTCTGTATAAATGCACACACAGGCCAAGAACAGCTGGAGAAGCAAAGCTGGGTGTGATTATACACAAATTTGTTTGCTAATAACATTGTTTCCCAAGGGGGAAAAAAAAAAATTTGTTGCCATCAAATTGTGTTTCAGTGTTGCAATTATTCATGACAATCTGTGGCTCAAATCCTGGAAATATTTTGGAATGTAACCGTAGAGTGTACTTGCTTTGAGAGAACTGGAGCCTAATTGTTTATATTACAGTGGTGCTTGCAACACTGCATGCAATATGATCTTGTGAAAACAAATTACCTGTTTTTTTTAATGTAAATATTTTTCATAACAGATCAAAGGAAAAAAACTGAAACATTATAGAAGTGGTTCAAAATAAAATGGTTTTGAAGATCACTAAAATTTATGTGTCATTTGCTGTGCCACAGGTGCTTCTAAGTTTTCAGGTTATATTCTTAATTATTATCACCCACCCTACCAGCTGGCTCTATATTTTACACAAATATATTACGTACCACCGACTCTAACTTACCACAGACCTAAAATCATTGGATGTTTTTTGCTAACTTGAGTACTTTTCTTTCCAATTTTAACTGAAATCTTTTCAGCTGGTAAAACTGCCAAATAGCAATTATTTAAACAAAACAAAACAAAACAAAACAAAAAAACAAAAACCACAACATCACCAAAAAAACACAAGTGTTACTGCTTTGGGTTTTTATGCTTGCTAGCTCTGCATGTGTTGGGGAGAAACAGTGAGGTGATTAGCCAAGTAATGATGGGTAATGAAGCAATACAGGACAGTGAGACGATGCAAGACTGATGAGTGTGTTGGGAAGTGAGGAAGGTACAGACCCAGAATGGAGAAAGTAATTATGAACATGAAATATGATTGAGTTACCTTGCAAATGTGGTGTAAAAGTATAAGACTATAAATGAAGGCAATGAGGCACTGTATTTAGAAGAATAATTCCTACCACAGTATTTCTATCTTCTTACTTACCTTTTCAGATTTACACAGCCCTTAGGAAAGTTGCGTTTTTAAGTGTCTTTCTGATACCTAGATGTTAAGCCCTCATATGTCCTGTACTGTTTGCTGCTTCGTTGGTAATCAGCTGTGAAGCCTTATCTCAGCTGTAGTGAAATCCATTGCCAATCCACTGCCATTTCCTGTGTGACTCATGCTGTGTTGTTTTCCTGGAGGCAGGTTAATTGTACGGTTTTTCAGCTGAGTTATGTCTCTTTACATGCAAATGGTTTCTTATCATGTCCCTTGTCAAGGGATGTAAAAAGGCCAAGTGACAGCTATTGAAAAAAGAGGTGTGGGAGTGAAGCGATTCAAGTAACAGGATGGTCTCTTCCGCTCTCCTGTGCTTTCTTCTTATCAACATCTCATAGGGAGAAATCCCTAGACCTGCAGCAGGGATCTGAGCATACTCTCATGAGGCTATACCAAAGGGTGGTGTCATAGTTCTGCACTCCAATATCTGATGTCAACCTGTGGTCATACAATAGTTAATTTAGAGCATGAGCCGTGCCACCCTGGTTTTCCAGGGTGAGACAAGGGAGCTGAGAGGGTCTTCAACTCTCCTCCCCCCCACAGTGAACCCTTTCAACAAAAAGTGGTGCTGCTGCTGCTGCTGCCTTTAGCCTTTAAAATATCTGGGGGAGTGAAGGTCCATGCAGTGGGACCCTGAAAATTTAACGTGGACCGTCCCATGTGCCCACAGTTATATGTCATTCTGCAGGGACAGAATCTTTAAGGATCCCTAGGAAGGTCTCCATAGTTCACAGATTCTTTCTGTGATACTCAAGAGTTGTGCTACCTGGCTCAAATCTTTGAATTTCTCTGTAAGTTGAGTTTATCCTTTTGCAGTCAGGTATTTTCCTTTCATAACTGATTTTTCTCAAATATAAATGTTCCATTTGTAGTCAGCTTGGCCTTAGCCTAATTCTCTCAAGTTTCTTCCTGCTCTATAGCTAATATCATTTGTCAATTTAATAACCTGAAGTGACCTATTTCTCACAGGAGGTCTTGTACAACATACTCTTGTAAGCATCTATTTTCAACCCACAAATCATAAATCCTCCACACTATACCCTGCAGTAAAGCCACTTTACAACTCTCATTCTTTTTATTTTCTGTAAATATTTTCAATCCAATTACCCTAATTAACCCAAGAATTTCCTGAGGCAGATGCTGTCCAGGTGCCCCCATAATGCTCTAGAAGTGTGCTTACAAATTTTAACACTGTGGGCACATTTGAATGAAGACCAGTCCGTTCCTCCCATAGAGATTCTACATCCATCATCTCTGGAATACTCACAGCTCTACTGGATCCCAGCAATTACACCAGGTTTTAAGAGATGCTATAAGGCCACTGCCTCCATTGGACTCCAGGACCTGGTGATTCCTTCTGCCCAGCTGTTGGAGCTCAGCCCAGTGTGCCTAGAGACCTGCAGGTCTCTCCTCGCCAGGCTGATGGATGTGGCTGCTGCTTTCCCAGTTGCAGGTTCATCCAGTAGCAAGGCTGCACAGAGGACTGACATGGCCAGCCTAGCACAGCTTGATGTTTGCAAGCAAATTAGACATACACAGCAATGCACATTGGGTTAGGAGAAAATTTAAATATTGTGGTTGCTCCAGTTGCTAGCACCAAGGCACAATGGCCCTACAACCCACAGTCTCAGCACACTTCCTGGTGCTTAGACTCTCATTTTCAGTTTCTGACATTGCACACACATGGGCTTCTATGAACTGTGGTCTGACTCCATTTGCTGGCACTTGATTTAATTTCACGTCAGTCTCCCCAGTCACTAGTACTTAGATCCTCACTCATTCCAGCTACTGGCACCACAGACATATATGCCCCTATGACCATGTTCCAACTCCAGTTTCTGGCACTTGATTTACCTTACTACAGTCTCTCCAGTTCCTGGCACTTAGAAGTTGCTGCACTCACATATTGAATAGAGTGAAATTACGCAGAAAGATAGTCAAGAAAGGATTTAACAAGAAGATAGGACAGACTGCAGTGATGAAGTGCAGGGCTCAGACAGACAAGTACTCAGACCAGCAGCCGCTTACATGCAGCCAGCCTTTTTTATCCCCCTCGTCTCTATTTTCTCGCACTTGCTCCTCCGCCATCAACCCAGATCCCCTCCTTTTTCCCACTTTTGCACCTTCCTCTAAACCTCCCATGATAAATTTTGCACAGGACCCCCCGGGTCTCCTTCAAATTTCCCATATTATGTTACTTTTGTTTCTCCCTTCTGATCAGCTGTGAAGTTCAAGTTGACTCTCTTCAAGGGTAGGCCTGTGTAGTTTCTTGATGGCCCATCAGTCAACAGCTGGAGAATTCTGGTCGTTATTACTGCCTCCCATATCGCTTACCCACTTGTCAAGTTTATGTATCTGTGCATTTAATTTACCACGTTCCTTGTTATTTTTTTTTTCTTTTATACTTAATTCTCCTTAACCAAATCCAGATGAACCAGATCCTCTCACGTTCCACACACCTGTTGCGGATATTGTGCACAGAGCAAATAAGAGAAGTTATTAACTTAGCCCAGTTAATGACCTAGACTAAGGTTCTGCTCTGTATCATATTTGAATTATGAATGGTTATCCCATGACAATCTGCAGTAAAACTGATTTTCCTACTTTTCTGATTAATGCCAGCTTTTCATGACCACAGGGTGCCAAAATACTCCTGAGTTATTGCAATGTGGAAAAAATACCCCATTTGGTTCCTGAAATTATTGTTCCTGTGAATACTAACCATATTTAAAGATGGCTTACCTGCAAAGTAATCACACGGCACTGGACTGGTTTGTCTGCACATATCTGGATTATAGTATTGATACTAATAAAGTAATGAGGATCAAAGCGGGGAACAAGGCAAAGACAGCAAAAAGAAAGATCTCTGGGGTGATCTTGTTTTGTATTAGGCCTTTTTACAGCTTCTACAACAAAAGACATAATGCTGCTTAATAAATTGTGCCCTCAGTGGAGTCTTTATGCTTTTCCATCTCAGAAAAAAGCACATCAGAGTTTCCCATTTGTATCAGTTAGCCAGGTATAAATGGCACCTGAAATGACAGAATAGCTTGTATACAAGTCCCCTTATGATGATGATTTATCCTTTCATGCTTTCTTTGCTGCTGACACATTTATGGTTTGTGCGTAGCTTGTGCTTTGCTAACAGAGGGCAGAGGCTTCCTTAGGTCTGCCTTAGATCAGCACCATGGGAAGTAGCTAATCATTCCTCTTAATCACAGGGTCATTAATTAACATACAATGACAAGGGTGATATAACTTTGTGAAATGAGATGTACATGAACAACAAAAGCAACATGTTGTATAAAACCCAGGAAATATTAGCAGGAATTTTATCTTCTTTTATACTAGGTTTCATATGAACACTAGAATAAACTGAATTCATGTTACAGCTTACCTACAGTGACTACTACTGTACTGATTCTAAATAGTTTCTAAATATATAGATGATTTTTTGCTTCCTAAGTCTCAGCTAAAATCCAAGTAAAACTCTGTGAGGCATTTTTTTTTAATCAAGGGTCTGTGTCATTTTCTTCACTGTGGCAGCTGCTTTTAAACCTTCACTTTTTATCGGACTTTGATTTGGTATTAGTTGTAGTTCTTGCATATGTCTAATTGTTTAATTTCAAATATAGGAAAGAGATAATTTGTATCTTTTTGCTTCTTAACAGTGCATTAGTTCCCCATAAATTCTGTCTCCTTTTGGATGATGTGAAGATAATACTTTGTTCTTGACTCAAATATAAGAGGGAGAGAAAAGCGTGGAATGGAAATAGCTCAGCAAATATTCTAACATCTTGCAGAGGTTTTCAGCACACCATACATGACAACTTTCAAATGTATTTTTTATGAAGTCCTGTATGCATAGCTGTAAGCAATAGACCCATAAATTATCTACCCAAGATAAAATTGACCTGAGTACAGGATGTTTTAGTACTGCAGTCCACACTTATTTGCAACTGGTTAGTCAGGATTCATTTGTTTGCAGGGTACACCTTGCCAATGGGTATGAATTTCTTGCTTGTTCACTTTGATTCCAAGGCTAATGTAATCTCTCCCCCAGTGCCTAGCCGTCAGACCTCTGATTTATTTAGATGATAATTTGATAACAGCTCCCTGCGGAGAGGCATTGTCATACCGTATCATACTCTCAATCCACTTGATCTCTGACCTGTGGATTCTAATCAAGAAAGTAAAGTCACTTTGAATACCCTATCACTTACTAATCTTTCTTAATAACTTAAACAGTTTCTTTTAAAAAACATGAAACCAATTTTATAAGAAACTAATAAGTGAGGCTTGAAACAAATTTGTCAGATAATTTCTATGGATAATTCACTGGATTCTTTTGTTTGTTTGTTCTTGGTTTTAATTTGCATTATACTATGAGCTAAGAAGGGACCACCATTGTCTATCAGACTATATTAACCAGCTTTGTTAATAATTTTCCTTGTGCCATTTTTTTTCATTAATCTGCAAGGATTTCTTAGGAACTTGAAATACTGCAACTTTGGTGTCTATACCAGACTATATTAAATGGCTAATTTAAAGGGCTAGTGGGTAGATATCACTGAAGAAAGCTTCAGGTGGGCGAAGGTTTGCATTCAGATTTGGTTTGTTGAAAGTATTCTTTGTTTTGGATGTTCACAGGGTTTGTTTGGTTTTTTTCCTAAAGCCTGAAAAAAAGGTTTAGGAACAGTCTGAAAACATCTTCATTTTGGAACGAAAAATAGCTTGTCCTGATGGTGGCTGAAGTTCTGGGTTATAACAAAAATTAAAAATCCAGATCTTTTAAAATAAGTGGAAAAAAAAAAATTTCCAGAGGAGCTTCCCAGTGGGAAGGAATTTCTTATTATTTTCAGACTACTGTGTACCATGATAATGGATGGATTTACTGCTCAATATTTAGTTGATAACATGTATTTTATAAAATGAATTGCAAAAAAGGGTTCTGGGAAAGTTCCAGATTACTGGAAAAATATTGTAAATTATATAGTTACTCTTTAGGATCAAACTTCAAAAAAGCAGAATAATGAGTTCTTTGAATTAGGCATAGACAAGGAAATATTTCATTTGAAATATATTTCCATTTGAGATTTGAAATGCAGCAGTCATCTAAAATGCAGATTTTCTTGAAATCGTCCTAAACAGGCAGGTGTTTTCAAAACTAATACTCCCATAACTACTATTAATGGATACCACTCAACAAAATTCAAGACCAAAATACTTTTTATTACAAAAGCATGGAGTGACTCTGGTATGATTATACTAACCATTAGTCATACAAGTAATAAAGCACAATTTCTGCCTAAAAGAGTTTACTTCAAAGTAGACAAGGCATGCAATAAATGGAACTAGGAGAGATTATTATTTGCAAATGAGGAACTCAGGATAAGGACATATAAATAACTTGTGCAAGACTGCACACATTCTACAAAGGCGCATTAAGATACTTTAGTAGCATCCCAACTACCAGAGTCGGTATCTTGAGCATCTGAGTTTGCTGTCAGACACTCATGCTGGCACGTGAGCGTCTGAGTTTGCTGGTAGTCCAACTGGCTGGGTGAAATATGACAGGCAGGTTGACTATTAAATTCTTATACACTTCAATACTCCAACAGCTTTATTTTCACATTTTTATTTTATTTTCATTTTCAAGATACAAAGATTTAATTTATGCCTCTTTTCCTATTATGTTCTTGGTGTTTGGACTTTCATCTCTAAATTCACTTTATGGTTCATTCATAATCAAATTTGTTCAACCCCCTGATCTCAAAAAAGCTAAGACAGATCCACCTCATAGATCTGTAACTGCAAAGCAGTCCAAAGGTACCTGAGCTTGTTTAAAACTAGGTAATTCAAGTTCTGGCATCAGTCTAGTCATACAAGCACAGTGCTGAGACTATCTAAAAAGGCCAGAGAAAAAGTGGAAAGGGAATGTGCTCTGCACACAGCCAACAAAGGCATCTCTCACCTTCACTGCTGTGACTATGATTAGACATATTTTTGTTTCAACAACTTACTTGGTAATTCAGGCTGCATAATTCACATCTGCCAATTGCCACAACACAGTTCCTTCCATGCAATGTTTTACCACTCAAACACTGAAACTTAAGAACATCAAGAAAAACCATCATAGAATATCGTTTCTTGGGACTTCTCCTCTTCTTCCTTCTTCCTTCTTCTACTTTGCCTTTTCATCAGACCTGGCACAGGTCTTCCCATACTGAAGATTTAAGACCCTTTAAATAATACATTTTGAAAATTATGCTTTTTAGTACAAAGCTTTAGTGCCCAAGATAGTGGGCATCGAAAAGAGATTTAGAGTATTTAGATAGAATTGTCCAGATAGAATTGTCCAAATAACAATACGGGATTGGCACACTAATGACTTAGTATCCAGAATATTCTATCTCAGGTTTACTTCAAGATACAATTAACACTTCGACTGTAATAGGTTTTAGAGACCTGAACCCAAGGCTGACTGCTGTGTTATGAGTGCCCTAGGGAACTAGCTACAGAGTGGTTCAAATTAAATACTGGCCCAATATAGTTCATATTCTTCTCTATCATAGGTGCTGAGGGATCTCCTGGGTGTTGAAAATTTTAGGATGGGAGAAAGAAATGAACTTGAGTCTCCTCTCCCATAGCATGTAGTCAGTTATAGGAAAAGTAGCTGCTACCAAAGTAATGGAGCACCTTCCTGTTGATGTGGTTTTTAGGAGTGCTCTGAAACTCTAAGGCATTTAATTGGAAGTCTCTTTCTGAATTCCAGATAGTTCTTGATACAGAAGTGGGCATATGTCCAGAGATGCATGACAGTTCAGTGGCATGCACAGAAGCGTCTAGAGAATTTTAATGCAGAAGGAAAGTGTTAGGGGAATCTAAGTAAGCAAGTCAGTAGAAGTAAGTTAGGAAACCAAACAGCAATTTTGGAATTAGATGGATTTCAGGGATCCTAGACCCTGCTGTATTTGTAGTCACAGGCTTTTAGTCTTCTAACTGATTTGCAGCTATCCTCAGTATATCTTAAATCTGTAGCTATGACCTAATTTGTATACCCCTTGCAGCATAAATTGATGTTGTTTCTGAGTTCCTTGGGGTTTTCAGCAGGTTTTTTGTTGTGGGTTTTTTTGTGAAAAATGCTTGCTTGGATGGGTATGATTTCATATTCTAGTTTACAGTATGTGATTTTTTAAAGCGCTGTGTTGTTACTCCTGAGGCCTAGTGAGACAGATGAAATGGAAAGCTTACTAGAGATATCTGAGTTTAACAAACTGGGTTAAAATTCTGTCTTGCTGAAATACTATTTTATTTTATTTAAATCACTTTGCCAACTGTTTGCTTTAATTCTTCTCAAAACGACTTACCTCACTGGGTGCTTTTCACTAGGCCATCATAAATTTAAACTCCAAGTTCCTACTTTTCCTGGTACAACTCAATCCAAGTTACTCTGTCCCAGTATATTTCATCAGATTCTATATCTTAGTGCATCAGCTATAGACATATATTTAATTTAAGGCAAACGTGAATATGTTGGACATTGCACATACAAATATCAATGCAGACTTGCTTACTTGCTTACGTGGCTTCAGTATGCCATCTCCATGATTCCAGTGTACCAGTTATGAATTTGGGGAATATGAACTAGTTTTTAACAGCTTCCTGAAGCATTTCTAGCTACTGGATTCACATCAAGAAGTCACATTTTTTTAAGGTCACAGATGAACAGAGCTCTGTCTTGTGCTGTCCAGTTTGGTTATCTTTTGATAGTGGGTGTAACGTACTTTGGCAGCTGCTGACGGCAACATCTCTGAGTTTCTCCATATTCATCTTAAGATAAGCTTCTATTAGCAGGACAGTTTGTAAATCCTTTCTGAACATCACAAGTCTTTCAAGAGCCAGAATAGGCAACTTTACTGGCCTATTTGACCTCACCTGGCAAAGAAGGGTATTTAATTAATAATAACAGTTAAACAGTACAGGTGAGTTCCGTGCTTATAAAGAGCCCTCCGAATCAATGGAGTTATTTACACTAATCAGCTGAAGTCAGAATTTGGTTCTACTATAACGCATAAACAGTATCTCTGTAACATTATGATGGAATGATCTTCCTGGGGATAATCCAATTGACCTAGATCTCTAAGGAAATTAAGCACTGAAGCTAAGTGCTACAATATCGATCTTTTCAGAGATGGAGTTGACATTCACATTACTGCATTATCCTGCCTCTTTTACCATATGTGAAGAACATTCAGTGCCTCAAAAAGATTATCCAAAAATTCCCTAAGCTTAAGATATCTCTTCTTAAGGAAAGAAGATAGTTATGGGGAACCAATCAACAGAAAACTCTGGAAAGGTGGAAGAGTCAACTCCAGTGCCTCAGCCTCTGTCCTCTCAGGATCTGCACCCTGCAACCTTCTGTTCATGTCCAACTAAACAAGCACATCTTTGCCTTTTTTTTAATGGAGAATTAAGAAGGATTCCCTCTTCCTCTTTAGAATATGACTGGAAGAGTCAGTGTAGGAACCACCGGTTATTTTCTTTACTATTTTAGTTTAGGGTACTTAAATTTTTACCTGGGTCTGGGGACATTAATGTCAATTTTTCACCATTTCCATAAAGGATTCGAGAACAGATCTTGCCCCACACTCTGACACAGAATTCCAAATCTCTTATTTGGGGATCTGAAGTGAAGGATTGCAAGTAGTCCATCCCCACCTTGAATGCTGGATTAGGAGATGCAAGTCTGAATCCTTTCAGGAAAAAGAGAGATTTGAACTTTTCAGCCCAGTATTACAGGTGTTCTGCGCACTTGAATATTATTGTCCTGGTTGTGGTTGGGACAGAGTTAACTTTCTTCCCAGTAGCTGGGGGGTGCTGTGTTTTGGCTTTGGTATGAGAGAAACATTGACGGCCCATTGATGTTTTGGTTGTTGCTGAGTGGTGCTTGCACTGGGGACTTTTCGGCTTCCCATGCTCTGCCAGGTGCACGGGAAGCTGGTGGGGGGAACATAGCCAGGGTGGCTGACCCAGCTGGCCAATGGGGTATTCTGTACTATGTGATGTCATGGTCAGTATATAATTAAGAGGCGTGGTCCAGGAAGGGGGGGCTTTCGCATCTCAGGATGTGCTGGGCATCAGTCGGCAAGTGGTGAGCAGTTGCGTTGTGCATCACCTGCTTTGTATATTCTGTTATTGTTGTTATCATTGTTATTATTACCGTTCTACTTTGTTTTATTCCCATTATTAAACTGTTTTTATCTCAACCCGTGAGTTTTTCTACTTGTGCCCTCCCGATTCTCTCCCTGATCCTACCGGAGTGGGGGGGTGGGCTGCGAGGTGCTTAGTTGATGGCTGTGGTTAAACCACGACAATTATATAAAAGGAGACCATCACATTTCCCTTCCATTATTTTAAAATGTGGCATTAGCAGTGAGAGGTCCAGCCCTGCCTGTCTCTGCTGGAGGTGCTATAGAAAGACCAGATTAAGACCCTTATTGGATTTAGGATAAGAATTGCAAAGTTCACCATATTTTTCTCAGACTTAAGTACTAGAAAGTTACTGAAACACCTAATTCTCCCAAAACAAAGTGGCTTGTCTCATCCTGGCATTTTGAGAACACTACAAATTGCAACTGGTTTGGTACAACTCCATGCATAAGAGGCAGCTAAGGCCTTTTTTATTTGTTTGGTTGGGGTTTTTTTGGAAGATATAGACAAATGAACTAGTTGCTGAGTGACTAGATGCACCACCTGTGATACGTAAGTCTACATGCACACTCCTGACCTTCTTTCATTCAGAAAAAGTCAAATTGCATTGATACTTACTAGGAAGCAAAAGTTTACAAATCGTAGTTACTACAAGTTCACACACCTCAGTTTGGCTCATGCTAACTTTTCCTTTAGGAATTTAAAGTTTCATACAAATTCTCTGCTGGAGCTGGGCTCTTGCTTTTTCTTTGGTAATAATTACATCTAAATATATGCTATTTTGCTCAGGTAAAAAATAAATGACACGGGAAAAATATATCTCCAAATCTTGGTAGTAGAATTGCATTTTTGCAATTTTTTTTCTGTAACTACTGATGGGAAACACAACAGATTGCAGCTCAGGAACAAAATAAAACACATATCCGCTCTGTAGTGACTAATAGCCTATGCTGCCTTCGAAAGAAACAGGTTTATCACTTTACTAAATACATTTGGATATTAAAACTTCTACTTTTTTCAGGGACTCCAAATCAAAGAAAAAAATAAACAAGGTATATCTCAAGTTAAAATCTGTTCTGTCAACCATAGCTGACTGTCCTCACAACACAGACAGATGTCTAGAGTTGTGTGCTAATTTTGGCTGGGATAGAGTTAATTTTCTTCATAGTAGCTAGTATGGGGCTATGTTTTGGATTTGTGCTGCAAATAGTGTTGATAATACAGCGATGTTTTAGTTACTGCTGAGCAGTGCTTATACAGAGTCAAGGCCTTTTCTGCTCCTCGCACCATCCCACCAGCGAGTAGGCTGGGGGTGCACAAGAAGTTGGGAGGGGACACAGCTGGGACAGCTGACCCCAACTGACCAAAGGGATATTCCATACCATATGACATCATGCTCAGCATATAAATCTGGAGAAAGAAGAAGGAAGGGGGGGATGTTTGGAGTTCCAGCCTTTGTCTTCCCAAGTAACCGTTAACGCATGATGGAGCCCTGCTTTCCTGGAGATGGCTGAACACCTGCCTGCTGATGGGAAGTAGTGAATTAATGTCTTGTTTTGCTTTGCTTGCGTGCGCGGCTTTTGCTTTCCCTATTAAACTGTCTTTATCCCCAGGAGTTTTCTCACTTTTCCAATTCTTTCCCCCATCCCACCAGGGGGGAGTGAGCGAGTGGCTGTGTAGTGCTTAGTTGCCGGCTGGGTTAAAACCACAACAAGTTTATGTACTAGAATGTTTTGTTGTAAATAAAGACAAAATAGCACCTTTTCAATCAAGATTGAGAAGACAAATTTAGTTAGCATTTAGGAAACAAAAAAGATGCGTTTAGTAAGCTTGTAGGATACAAACAATTGTATTTTGCTCAACACATATCAGTACCTCATTGAACTTACTTTAAGCATTATTAGTTATATTGTGGAAATAATATAATTTTCTTCACAGTTCATGGCACCTCAGTAGTACAAGGACAACTTTGATCAGAGACAAGACATGACAGGTGCCCTGTTCCCAGCTTACAGCTAAAGTCCAACCCCTCTGTGGGCAGCCGCCACCTGTACTGTTGCCCTGGAAGTCATGCCCCTCTCCCGATCATGTGGCCTGTTGCGATTGACTGGCAGGACCAGCCAACCCCCTTCCAGTTTACCTGGAAGTACATCAGACCAGGAAGTTCCTTCAGCTATGTACACAGGATTCCCCATTTTGTTTTAGCCACCATTTTATGGCAGGGAGCTGCCCTTTTATTGAATGTTTTCATGCCGCTCTGTGATTGACTGATGGACATTTCTTGGCACTGTCATACCCGTGTGTTCTTAGGCAGCCCTGTGATTGGCTGCAAAGCCCTGTGTTTCTACAGAGACACAATCAGGCAGCAGGAAACAGTCAGACGGGATGGCATCAGTAATCAGGGGTTTAGGCAATGCCCAGTTCTGACAGAGTAGCAGGATTGAACTACTGGGATATCTCCACAGTGATCTGTTCTTTTAAGAACAGCATGAATTTAAAAATTAAGCCAATGAGCAGCAAAGTCACCTTTTGCTGGGTGAGCTCCCCAGCACCAGGATCCTCCAAGCTGATTATTACCTCTGCCTCATTATTTCTGAAGAAGGTGCGGGTGGCACCTGGAGTGCATTTGGAGCACGCTGATGCTTTACTTACTTACATTCAACACTAAATACCCAGGGGACCACATGGGCAAAGTGTTTGGCATATTGGCTGGCAGCTATGTCAAGAACCAAGAAAATTTATTTCTGGAACAGCTGCCGAATCTTGATATTATTGGGTTCATAGATAATGATTCTTTTTACAATAATTATGCTAGGAACCTGTTCAATGTTGTGGTATAAATTTTGTGGCCCTGTATGTGGATGGTGAGGAAAGCCCAGCAAAATCACTGCAGCCTGATCTTAAGAATGGCTCCTGCGTGAGACAACACACATGGGTCATTCAGATGATTGGCGGTCATATGAAAATCTATTCCCTGCTAGTTGACAGGGAATAGTTTTTCCCTGACTGTATCTTGTTCGCCTTTGCCCTGTCTCTAGACCAAGAATGTGCTGATCGCTATTCCCTGATGAAAACATGAAACTTGAGAGCAGAAGTACGTTTTGCTGAGGCCTTGGCCACCACTGTTAATATGATCACGTATGGTGTGTTTAACAACATGATAGAAGTTAACCAGAAGAGACATGCTATTCTACTACACGTGAGGATGGATACCGAACAGCTCTCTTTTTTTTTTTTTCAGCAGCTCCTTTGGGAGAGAAACATTTCTAGATATATACCCAAGCAACTGGCTCCCTAGGGCCCATGTTTCTCCAAGACCAGTGTGAGCGTGGTTGTGAATAAGAATCCACATAGGCAACCTGGAGAGCACTGGCTAGCAATTTGCCTGGCACAGCAGAATTTTTTTACTCATATGGCTACCCTCAAAAGACTGCTCTCTTTCCTGAAAGCATCATGTCCTTTTTAAAACACGACACTGTATATTGCTTTCCAGGAGAAGCAACTGCAGCATCCCCTCTCCACGGCCGGTAGATACCACTGTGTCTTTTTCCTACAATGTAACAAGAGACTACTTTCTGAACAGCCTTTAAAATTGTATTCTAGCAATTTAGTAGAAAATGACCAGATGGTTATACATTTTGTAAAATATGAACATGGAGCATTCCCTGTGAACAAAGCCACTCAAAATATGTTCCACAAGACCCAGTCATGCATCTCTTGTAATGATTTTCATAAATGTATTCTTTAAATAAAACTTACAATGCAACTAATGGGCTCTGTGTGTGTTCTTTAACCACCACCAGCAACAACATTTTTTTTTTACACTGCAGACAGCAAAGTTTAAGAATGTTATGAATCTTTATTTTCAATGGTAAAATTCACATGGTGAGCCACTGGGTTTAAGTATCTTTCTTTTCTTAGGTGGTCCATGTGGTGCTTCTCAGTCCCCCTCAGACACTTTTAGTTGTTCCAAGAGACCCCAGTTTGCTGTATGACCTATGGCAGAAAAAAAGACATCCACCATAGCCGTGGTTTTCATAAAAACATTCCAGCCTTTAGGTGTTCTCCAGTTAGAAAAGGCACAAGTCTGAAGGATGCGTCAGACTAAATCAAGCAAGCTGGACCCCCTTGATGACATGTCCTCTGCATACAAAATTTCCCTGGTTGTCCTGAAAAGAAATAAGCTTGTGTTGCCCTAGCTTACCCAGGAGCATTTGTGCATTCTTCCAAAACCATGGATGCACATTATCCAAAACTTCCTGAAAAATGGGTCCTTGGGACCCAAGGGGCTCAAGGGGCTTTTCAATGTCTGTCTTCTTTTCTTCAAGAAGAACAAGAATTAGTTTCCTCCTTTCCTGATCACTGCTTCACATGTGCCAAGTACATCTGCAAAGCAGCTGTATACACCTTCGCTTTCTTGTGGGCCGTCAAGCCTGGTTTCTGGAGAATGTTCCTCATTTCAGCATCCGAAGCATGCACAGCATCAGACCTCATGTCTTCCCTGGATAATGGCGGCACCCTTAGCTGTCCTAGCTGGTTTGCTCGTGCCAAATACAATTTTTGCGTATATTCCATCACTGCTTTACCAATGTGATAAGTGGAAGAGCAAAACTTAGAAGAGGACCGATAAACCCACTGGCTTTCTTCACCAGTAGCTTCCTTCTTTTAAAGGATACACCAACTACTTAAGTGACCCTTTTTCAGCATGCCTGTCTCATGGGATGTTAAGAAAATGTTCCCCTTCAAGGTTTTCAGGGCAATTTCAGAAATGGCCTTTATCAGATCAATGGAAACAGTGCAGAGTACTGCTTTCGTCTGCTGGGGGGAGGACCAGATCAGCAGCTCCAGGAGGGAAAGGTTACTCTTCAGATACTGGGACACCAGCCCAATTAGAACTTAATTTGGCTACTGCAGTAAAAGGCAATAAAAAATGTTTCTATAAATGCATTCACAACAAAAGGAGGACTAAGGAGAATCTCCATCCTTTATTGGATGCAGTGGGAAACATAGTGACAGAGGATGAGGAAAAGCCTGAGGTACTTAATGCCTTCTTTGCCTCAGTGTTTAAGAGTAAGATCAATTGTTCTCGGGGTACACAGCCCCCTGAGCAGGAAGACAGGGGCAGGAGCAGAATGAAGCCCCCATAATCCAAAGGGAAATGGCTAGCAACCTACTACATCACTTAGACATACACAAGTCTAGGGGGTAGGATGGGATCCACCCAAGGGTACTGATGGAGCTGGCAGAAGTGCTCACCAAGCCACTTTCCATCATTTGTCAGCAGTCCTGGCTAGATGGGGAGGTCCCAGTTGACTGGAGCTTAGCAAATGTGACGCCCATCTACAAGACGGGCCGGAAGGAGGATCTGGGGAACTACAGACCTGTCAGCCTGACCTCAGTGCCAGGAAAGGTTATGGAACAGATCATCTTGAGTGCCATCACACGGCACGTACAGGACAACGAGGAGATGAGGTCCAGTCAGCATGGATTTATGAAAGGCAAGTCCTGCTTGACTAACCTGATCTCCTTTTACGAGAAGGTGACCATCCTTAGTGGATGAAGGAAAGGCTGTTTACCTGGACTTTAGTAAAGCCTTTGACACCGTTTCCCACAGCCAAGTATATGAGGTTCAGCAAGGCTAATGCCAGGTCTTGCACTTGAGTCGTAACAACCCCATGCAATGCTATAGGCATGGGGAAGAGTGGCTGGAAAGCTGCCCAGAGGAAAAGGACCTGAGGGTGTTGGTCAACAGCCGGCTGAACATGAGCCAGCAGTGTGCCCAAGTGGCCAAGAAGGCCAATAGCATCCTGGTTTGTATCAGAAATAGTGTGGCCAGCACGACTAGGAAGGGATTGTCGCCCTATACTCAGCACTGGTGAGGCCGCACCTTGAATACTGTGTTCAGTTTTGGGCCCCTCACTACAAGAAGGACATTGAGGTGCTGGAGCACATCCAAAAAAGAACAACAAAGCTGGAGAAGGGTCTAGAGAACAAGTCTTATGAGGTGTGGCTGAGGGAACTGGAGTTGTTTAGCCTGGAGAAAAGGAGGCTGATGGAAAACCTTATCACTCTCTACAACTACCTGAAAACAGGTTGTAACGAGGTGGGTGTCAGTCTCTTTTCTCAAGAAACAAGTGATAGGATGAGAGGAAATGGCCTTATGTTGCACCAGGGGAGGTTTAGATTGGATATTAGGAAAAATTTCTTCACCAAAAGTGTTGTCGAGCCTTGGAACAGGTTGCCCAGGGAAGTGGTGGAGTCACCATCCCTGGAGGTATTTAAAACGACACATAGATGTGGCGCTTAGGGGCATGGTTTAGTGGTGGATTTGGCAGTGTTAGGTTAACGGTTGGACACAATGATCTTAAGGGTCTTTTCCAACCTAAATAATTCTATTCTATGATTCTATGATCATGTTCCTAAGTCTGCGCTGTCAGCAATACAGGGTATCAGTAGAGCTCCTCTCTATTTATTGCTGAACACAAGTCTTTTTTTCTTAATATCTAAATGGTAGGCCGGTCTGGTAGGAAAAGACCAGTTCTTAGTCTAAAACTCTCAGGGGCAGAAGGATTTAAAAAGACATCCAGGTACTCATAGGGTGTCTTTGTAGCATCCTCAAATGCTTCTAAAAAGAAGGATACATCTAGCTGGCTAGGGACAACCTAGAGTTTATCTTGGGATTTCTTAAATAACATCATATATTTTGTATTGAGAGTGATCATGCAGGTCCTTTTACCCTGGCAAAAACACTCCAACATTCTGCACAATGTACAGGATGTTAAGACTCCTGTGATGCAAATACTTATTAAAAGCTTTCTCAGTGTCATCACTCTCACAAGCAGAGTTCATCAAATCTTCATGGATCACAACCATATTTACTTTATTAGGGGGATAAAAGGTTATATCAAGACTTTCAGGTAAGTCCTCCAAGATTTGATAAAAGGATATTTAAGGGGCAGTTCCTGGTACAACAGTTGCCAACAACTGTAACACTGCACAATACTTACTATACACCACCTTGCCAAGGAGTCTTGCCAAGGAGTGCAACTGTCTTTTAAGGAACACAAACTGGTATGTGGATGTGCAAGTAGAGGCCACAAAGGGATCTACAGAGTGATAAACCTTCACTTTTTCACCACCCCTTTTCTCATAGAATACATGACGTGTCATCATAATAATCTCATTCCTGTATGATAGGCAGGCCTCCCTCAACTTTTTTACAGTCGACTGACAATAATAACTCAGGGTTTTTTTAAAGTCAGAAATCTTCTCCTGATTATCTGTCTGCCATGCCAAGAATTGATTTTTCTCTTCAGGCTATCCACCGTGCTATCCACCCTGTAATATTCCGGTGGTAGAATAGGACCCACATAACCTTGATTTTCAGCAGTGTTGATAAAATGGTGGAAATAATCTTTGCAGCCCTCAGTCACAGAATGGTTGAGGTTGGAAGGGACCTCTGAAGATCATCTGGTCCAACACACCTGCTGAAGCTGGTTGCCCAGGACCATGTCTAGGCAGCTTTTCAATATCTCTAAGGAGGAAGACTCCACAGGTACCCTGGGCAACCTGTTCCAGTGCTCAGTCACCCTCACAGTAAAAAAGTGTTTCCTGATAGAATGGGAGGGAACCTCCCATGTTTCAGTTTGTGCCCACTGCCTCTGGTCCTGTCACTGGGCAGCCCTGAAAAGAGCCTGGCTCCATCTTCCTTGCACCCTCCTTTCAGGTATTTATATAGATTGATAAGATCCCCCTTGAGCCTTCTCTTCTCCAGCCTGAATAGTCTCAGCTCTCTCAGCCTTTCCTCATATGTGAGGTGCTCCGGTCCTTTTATCATCCTTGTGGCCCTTCATTGAACTCTCTCCACTATGTCCATGACTCTCTTGTACTGAGGAGTGCTGAACGGGACACAGCTCTCCACACGCTGTGCAGCCCAGGATATCATTCACCTTCTTTGCTGCGAGGGCACATTGCTGGCTCATGTTCAACTTGGTGTCCACCAGGACCCCCAGGTCCTTTTCTGCAAAGCTGCATTGCAGACAGACAGCCCCCAGCATGTCCTGGTGCCTGGGGTTGTTCCTCCCCAGCTGCAGGACTTTGGGCTTCCCCTTGTTAAACATCATGAGGTTCCTGTCAACTCATTTCTCCAGCCTTTGAGATACTTCTGGATGGCAGCACGAACCTCTGGCATATCAGCCACTCCTCTCAGTTTTGTGTCATCAGCAGACTTGCTGCTGTCCCATTATTCAGATCATTAATGAAGATGTTAAACAGGATTTGACCCAGTTTTTACCCCCTGGGGTACAACATTAGTTACCGGCCTCCAACTTGACCACCACTCTCTGGGCCCGGCCGTTCCAGCAGTTTTCAATCCACCTCACTGTCTGCTCATCCAGCCCATACTTCAACTGCTTCTCTATGAAGATCCTCTGGCAGAAAGTGTCAAAAGCCTTACTTGAAGTCTAGGTAGACAATACCCACTGCTCTCCCCTCATCAACCAGGCCAGTCATTTCATCATAGAAATTTATCAGGCATGACTTGCTCGTGGTGAATTCATGCTGACTACACCTAATGAACTTGTCCTTCTTGTGCCTAGTGTGATACCCAAAACTTGGGGAAGGTTGCTCGGTTTCACGAGTAAAAAATTAAAGGCTCTATGGAACATGTTCTCACACTGGGTACTTCTATGCACATGAGTTTACCACCTTGGGTGATTAATTGCACATCCGTTTTTTTCCTTTAGAAGCTGACTAACAACAAAGTAGCCATCATGGCCTACATTGTTCTTACACTTCTCACAGAAAATCATAGCCAAAGAACCAATTGGTTTTTTAACAACCAGGGCCTTGTACATCTTTAAACATTCACTCGGCTTACACAGCAGTCTGTAGCTGGGGTACCTCATCCTTGTCCCCAAGTTGCCTGCTCAGTCATGAGACAAGCAGAGCTGGCAATAATATTTACAGTTATGGCTATGGTTATGCAGTGTGTGACAAAGCTCACAGAAGTTTCTTAACCCAAATACCTTCCCAACATCCTTAACACCATAATAATATTCATCATGTAAAAGGAGGAAATAGGTCTTTTGATATCCAGGACTACTGTTTGGCTTAAAAAAATCCTCCAACCCTTTTTCCCCTCAGATAGCAGGATGGTGTGTATACTAATGTGTAGCAGATCCTCAAACAAGGGAATGTTACTCAGCATAGCTTTCCTGTGCATGGCCCATCCAGGTTTGTCATGTAGTTCTTTTGCTCTGCTTAACAATTCTTCATCTGTCAGATCTCTCAATGTTGTAAGCACTCTGAGACACCCAGCAAAACAGAGATTATTGTCTCTGTTATTCAGATCAAGTAAATAGCACCACTTTTTGTCTATAATTTTGGAATGGGCGTTAGATTGTGGGGTTCTCTGTACCCCATCCAATGGGTTTTACAACAATGATAGTCAGACAGAAAAATCTGATCAAAGCACAGCTCTCTTTACAGTAGATGATTGCTAAGTAAATGTGGTTTTGCACACGGGTACCCTGTCATTTTAAATACAGTACTGATACGTATTTATTCAAGTAAATTAGAGTTTTGTGCCTAATAAAAAGTGCCTTCTTGTGTGGTATAAAGGCATGAGGATCATTAACCTAAGCAGTTCAGCTACCCAAAGGACGTGCAAGTTTCCATTCTCTATTAGACAAATGATGCGGATGGACCTCAATTTATATTTTATAAATGGGTTTTATTCCGGAGGCATTCAGGGCAAAAGAGGAAAGGGGAAGAAAGTTCCATCTTTTCTTTTTGCGACCTCTCTTAATATTGCCATGTACCTTCACACTTATGCAACAGACCTTGCAATGGACACCGGAGCAGTGCGAGGAGCACCACCAGCAGCAGCAGCCAGCAGCAGTGGGACACACGAGGGGTACACGTGGACAAGAAGAGACTTAACTGAAAAGGGGGCGTTCTCCAAGCAACTGAGCCCAGACCCGCTGATTGGACAAGACAGCAAGGGGCGGAGCCTTCACCCAGCAGCACGGCATATTTAAACAGGCTAAAACAATCAGCCCAGCTGATTGCAACAAATGAGCATATATATTTCCCAGTGGACAGGCACGTGCCAGCGGACAGCATGGTGACCTCCTGGCAAAAGCAGTGTCCTCTGCTTCTCCTAAGCTTCTAGCACCCGGTAGAACCAGTGCAGCCACACAGAGTTCTTGTTAAAGCATGCGACCACCCAGGTTTCCGGCTGTGAGATGTGCGCAGGGAGATTCCTGGGGGTGCAAAGTGAGATCAAGCAGGCTTGTGGGAGGTGTGACCAGATAGATTAACTGCTCTGCTTGGTGGCTGAGCTAGAGGAGGAGGTGGTCAGACTGAGGAGTATTCGAGAGTCTGAGGAGATTGATCAATGGAGTTGTGCTCTGGCATCTCTGATGCATGGAAGCCAACTCAGTGTGGCCACTGTGGAGGCAGGACCAGGTTCTGTTTTGTGCCAGGAGGAAATAAACATTACAAGAGGTAAGAAGGGGTGGAAGAAGGTTACAGCATGAAGCAGTAAGAGAAAGTGCTCCTTACTCTCTAAGATACCCTTACAGAATAGGTACGAGGCCCTGGGTGTGGTAGAGGAAGTGCATAACGAGATAGAGGAGGAACCTACACAAGCAGTCGTGTCAAGGTCAGAGAGACCAACCCCTCACAAGACCTGCATTAAGACCAGCACCAAGAAGAAACAATGGCGAATTATAGTTGTTCTGTCCTGTGCAGAACAGAAGCATCCATTTGCAGACCAGACCTTCTTTTTAGGGAATTTTGCAGCCGAACTAGGGATATCACCACAAGACTGAAGAGCTTAGTACAACCTTCAGACTACTATCCACTCCTGTTCTTTCACATGGGTACTAATGATGTCGCAACAAAAAGTCTAATGTTGATCAAAAGAGATTTCAAAGCCCTGGGAATAATGCTAAAAAATTAGGGAGCACAGATAGTGTTTTCCTCAATCTTCCCAGTAATGAGGGGAAACTTTGGAAGAAACAGGTGAGCTCAGGATATCAATACCTGGCTCCAGGACTGGTGCTTCTGCCAAAACTTTGGGGTTTTAAACCATGGAAGAGCCTTTGAGGCACAAGGTATGCTGGGGCTTGATGGGATCCACCTGTCCCGATGGGGAAAACGTGTGTTTGGGCGTAAGCTTGCAGGACTGATCAGAGCTTTAAACTAGAATCAAGGGGGAAGGGGATACCAACAGAATTGCAGTAGGTAAGCCAAGGGTTGTCATGGCATCGCCTGGGTGGCAATGTTAGTGGGAACATTTAGACTGCTCAGGAGCATAGCTGAAATGCTTGAACACCAATGCACGCAGTATGAGAAACAAAGAGGATGAACTGCAAGCGTTGGTTAGTTCCCAGAACTATGATATCATTGGTATTAGCGAGACTTGGTGGAATGAGTCCCATGCCTGGAGTGCTGGGATGGAGGACTACAGGCTGTTCAGGAGGGATAGGCAGGGCAGGCAAGGCGGAGGAGTTGTACTATATGTAAAGGAGAGGTTTGATTATACAGCCCTTACAGTTAGCAGTGATGTGGTTGAGAGCCTCTGGGTGAGGAATAGGGGGGTGGAAAACAAAAGAGATATTGTAGTGGATGTCTACTACCAGTCATCCAGCCAGGATTTAAGCACCGATGAGTTATTCTACAGGCAATTAGGAGAAATCTCTGGATCGGTTAGTCCTTGTCCTTATGGGAGATTTCAACTTCCCAGACATCAACTGGGAATATCATACTGCTGTGACAAGCAGGTCTTGGAAATTCTTGAAGTTTATAGGAGATAACTCTTGTTACAAGTACTCAATGAGCCAGCTAGGAAAGATGCTTCCCTAGACTTGCTATTTGTGAATAGAGAAGGAACTCATGGGAGATGTGTTGGTAGGTGGCTGTCTTGGGATTCATCCCAGAGTACTGAAGGAGCTAGCGGATGTTACAGCAAGACCTGTCTCAATCATCTACCAAAAGTGTGGGGGGTCTGGGGAGGTCCCTGCTGTCTGGAAGCTAGCCAATGTTATTCCAATTTACAAGCAGGGTGTGAGGGAAAACCCAGGAAACTATAGACCTGTGAGCCTAACCTCAGTTCCTGAAAGAATACGGAGAAGATTATACTGGGTACTATTGAAAGGCATTTAAAGAATAATGCAATCACCAGGCACAGTCAACATGGGTTAGAAAAGGGAAAGTCCATTTTAACTAATTTGATATCCTTCTATGATAAGGTCACCCACCTAGTGGATGAAGGGAAAGTGATGGATGTAGTTTTTCTGGATTTTAGTAAGGCTTTTGATACTGTCGCTCACAGCGTCCTTCTGGACAAGTTGTCCAACTGAGGGATGAGCAGGTATGGTATGGCTGAATGGCATGGCTCAAAGTGTTGTAGTGAATGGGGCTACATCTGGCTGGCAACTGATCACCATTGGTGTTCCTCAGGGTTCAATTCTAGGGCCAGTTCTGTTAAATGTATTTATCAATGAACTGGAGGCAGAAGCTGAATGCACCGTTAGCAAGTTTGCTGATGATGCCAAACTGGGAGATGCTGTTGACTCTCCCAAGGGACAAGAGGCCTTGCAGAGGCATCTGGACAGATTGGAGCATTGGGCAATGATTAATGGGATGAAATTTAAAAAGAACAAATGCCAGATTCTGCACCTCGGATGGAGTAATGCTGGGCACAAGTACAAATTGGGAGAGGAGTGGCTGGAGAGCAGCCCTGCAGAAAGGGATCTGGGGGTGCTGGTGGGCAGCAGGCTCAACAGGAGCCAGCAGAGTGCCCTGGCAGCCAGGAGGGCAAACTGCATCCTGAGGTGCATCGGTTTATCCTGCTGTATTTAGCGCTGGTGCGGCCTCAGCTTGAGTACTGTGTGCAGTGCTGGGCCCCACAATTTACGAAGGATGTGAAGGTCCTCAAATGCATCCAGAGGAGAGAAGGAGGCTGAGGCGTGACCTCATTGCTCTCTACAGTGTCCTGAGGAGGGGAAGTGGAGAGGGAGGTGCTGATCTTTTCTACCTGGGATCCAGTGCCAGGACACATGGGAATGGTTCAAAGCTGCGCCAGGGGAGGTTTAGACTGGACATTAGGAAGCATTTATTTACCAAGAGGGTAGTCAAACCCTGGAACAGGCTTCCTGTCCTGGTTCTGGCTGGGACAGAGTTAACTTTCTTCCCAGTAGCTTGGGGCAGGGGGTGGGCTGTGTTTTGGCTTTGGTATGAGAGGAGTGTTGATGGCCCATTGATGCTTTGGTTGTTGCTGGGTGGTGCTTGCACTGGGGACTTTTCAGCTACCCATGCTCTGCCAAGTGCAGGGAAAGCT